>NC_086379.1:75490926-75758280 GCF_036588685.1 Mytilus trossulus
TGGAATATAAGATAGCATCAAATATTTTGTCTTGCAACAGGTCATCCAAATAGTTGTTGCAAGGATTTTCAACCTAACGTAGGCATGAAACCCTAACATCATAAGTCAACGGATATCAGTCCCTATTCCGACTGGATCTGAGAGCGTTTGTTATTCATCTAGTTAAGCTGAACCCTCCTAGTATACATGAGATTTGAGATGAAAAAAGTCAAAATGACAATATATCTAGAATTATTTAAAAGTCATCTTTTGGGATAAAGAGACGGAAGATTATCTTTAAATTATATAAAAAAGGGTTCATTGATTAGTTAAAGTTGGTTCCCTACATATTAATTTTCATGTACCATGAAACCTCAATTTCAATTATTTACGAAGTGCTTTTTGAAAATTCTTTTATTTTATTAAGAAAATAAACTCATCGTAGATACCAGGGTTAAATAAAGGCAACAGTAGTATACCGGTGTTCAAAACTCATAAATCTATAGACAAAAACAAATCCGGGTCATAAACCAAAACCGAGGGAAACGCATTAAAGACAAGAAAATGACGACACAACATTAAAATGTAACACACACAGAAACGAAATAAGCTTTGGACGAAATCCGATGCGAATAACAAATATAACATCAAAACTAAATACATGAGTTTGGGATAGAAAAGTACGGAGACACGTCTTATAATAATGTGAATTTACACTCAAATGTAAGAGGAAAGAAACTACACAAAAAACCACAACGTTAAAATGTAACACACAGAGAAATGAACTATAATACAACCATGAACAAAAGCAAACAATGGTGGGTTAAACCTGGTTTTGTGGCATGCCAAACCTCCCTCTTTTATGGCCATAACATTACAGGACTACAATACAAATAAATAGGAGAACACAATTGACAAAAAACACACGAATAATAGGTAACAAAAGGCGACAGGTTTAAAATATAATACGCCAGAAGTGCATTAAAATTTTATATTTACGCCAGACGCGTGTTTCGTCTACAAAAGACTCATCAGTGACGCTCGATTCAAAAAATATTTAAAAGGCCAAATTTAGGACGAAGTTGAAGAGAATTGAAGATTAAAAATTCCTAAAGGTTTTGCCAAATACAGCTAAAGTAATCATGAAGTAGAAAAGTTTGGGGAAAAGTTGATTTTTAATTATGAACATATCAATGAGAAAATCATACAGAAAACCCATTATACTGGAGAACAAGTAAAACAGTAACGATTCCATAGAGTAACTCCAATGTAACGAATTGGATTTAGTAGAAACAATGCGACATAAATCAATACATAACTATGACATTCCTTTTGTGTTTCTTCTCAACCATTTCCAAAAAAATATCTTTTCTGAAATATTATTGAACAATTAAAATTATTCTCTCATTTAAGAGATTTAGGAGAGATAACCACGCAGCATGTCAAATTAAGGACAATTCTTAGTATGGAAAACAAAACGAACAAAATACTAAAATAAAAAAAAAAACATACATCTTATAATCTTAAATAAAATGCTTCCAATGTGTATTCCCTTAAGGATCTAAGTAAATATATTCTAGAAAAAGTGCAGTTCCGTAGATTCTCAAAGGCATAACAAAATTTTAAATAGAGGAGACCAAAATTAAAAAAAAAAACGTGGATTTCTATGTACTTGGGGATTACACCATATTTACATAGAAAAGGATAAGTAATAATGAAAGTGCGGAAATAGCTTTTCTCAGCTTTGTTCTAATAAGGTTTTAATTTATAATCATAATCTGTAATATGATCACTTTTATCACTAATATACTCACATGTACTGATCAATGGTCTCCTCGAACCATCCGCATGGTTGTGATGAGACTATTAAAATGGTATTTTAGTCATCCCCATGAACAAATACGACAGAACCAGGGGATACATTTATAATTGTTTTTTTCTGAGTGCATATGGTTCAATCGATAAGAGAGTAAAATAAGAATTGAGTTCTAACAAAGGATACCTCTGAAGTTATGATTTAATAGACAAAACACAATCGTTTTGAACAATAAAAAATAATAAAATGAAATTAGAAAGTTTATTTCTTATCAATTCCTGATACAATGAGACTACTGGCACATTAAAAAGGTAGAACCACAGCTGTGGAATAATATCAACAATTTGGGAAAGTATAAATTATATCTTGCATTGAAATATGACTATCAATGTCATATATTGACTAATACTCTTACTGTAAGAAAGAACAAAAATTCAACACACGAGACACATTAAGACAATGAGTTATGAAAAGTGTCACTAATACGGATGGATTGAATATAAATTTCAATTATCATACTGGCCGATATCTGGTTAAATTTGGTTCAATAGATTTAGAGAAAATTTTCGTTTAAGTTATCAGACGATGACAACGATGGATTACAACATGCTGCGAACGTCAAGTGAATAGAAATGCTCACAGGATCTGCTTACCATTCCGGAGCACCTGCTATCACCCAAGTGTTTGGTAGGGTTTGTGGTGCTTCGTCTTTAATTTTCTATGTTGTGTCTTGTGTACTATTATTTGTCTGCGTGCCTTTTTCTTTTTGATCCATGTCGTTGATAGGTTGAATGTCCCTCTGGTATCAGCTTGCGCCCCTCATTTATATGAGTCAATCACACGTCTACACATGTGCATCTACTTGATTTAGGCAAAACTATTGTGATAGACACCCTTTTGATTAGATGAAATCTGAGCAGAAAATGTATCATGTATTATATTGACCACTTAAATTCGAAAATAATTCATATCATAAATATATCGATAATAATATACAAAAAATGAATGAAAACAAAATAGAAGACGTCAGTGCTCTCTCAGTATCGATATCTATTGATTGTTTTTTGTTTAACTCTCAGTGGTAAATCATTAGTACTTATTCAGGACAAGAACACATTAATGACAATCCAATCAGTGAGTTATGTAAAGTAGGCCACTGAGATATATGTCTGTAGTATGAGACTGACACTTGTATGTTGAATAGGATCAAATTTTGTAACAGGTCATCCGTGGATATCGCATAAAGTTGTTGCATTGGTTCTTTGACGTACAATGCGCGCGAAACGGTTCCTACATAAGGCATCGGATTTTACTCCATATGTCGACTTCGTTTTTATTTATTTAGCTAAGCCATAATGATGAACCTTTATAACATTCATGCAACTTACCGCCGAATGGGAGATTTCAAAGTGACAATATATCTAGCATTAAGTCAACTTTTGTAGAGAGACGGAAGCTTGTCCGAAATGTTCATTGATTGCTTCAAGGTGATCACCTTAGAGTTATTTAAATGTATCATAATGACTCAATTTATGAATTGCGTTTTAAAACTTCCAGTATTATGAAAAAAACTTACAACAAAAAAAACCCGCTAAATTCTGACGAAAAAGGGTTCAACAGAAATGATTTCATACTGTTTCTTAGATGTCACGAATTGGATTAATGATTGATTGATTGATTGTTGGTTGCTTAACGTCCAGTGGCAAATGTTTCATGCATATTCAGGACGAGAACAAGTTCACAATAAATACAATAGGGAGGCTGATACAAAAGAGGCCATCTGGGTCGGAGAAATTTGGACTGCCACCGGAAAAGGAAGGTATATTGGATGGGGACAGAAATTTTGCCTTGCAACAGGCCACCTACGGACCCCTCAGAGAGTTGTTGCAAGGGTTCTTAACGTGCAAAGAGCGTGGCACTCTCTTTACACGAGGCAGCGGATTTAACGTCCCCCTTCTGACCGGACGTGACTGCGAACTTGATACATCCCGCACAGCCAAACGGACGCCCCACTTCGGCAAGCGTTTTAATGCCGGTCGGGAGAAAACCAAGTGACCATATTTCTATACCCCAGTCACCCTTGGGGAGAATTGGATTAATGAAAATGGATAAGATGTCTATAGACATAACAATGGCAACGCTTTTATGTTTCACCTCAAGGATTCCGTAAAAATAAACTATTCTGGAATAGAATTGAATAATTGTAAGAGGTTTAGGAGTGGGGTAATCACGCAGCATTTCAAATTAAGACTACTGCGTTGTATGAAAAACGAAAAACACAAGATATAAAAAAACACAAACATTCGTGTATAATTTTTATAATCATAATTGAACCGTAAGCATCTATGTAAATATATTCCAGAAAAAATGCAGTTAGTGGAATTCTAAACGGCATAAAAATCTGTAATAAAGGTAGACCGAAACTGTATCAGAATTATAAGAATTATAAGGTGGATTTCTCTGTAGTAAGGGTTTATACCAAATGTACACAGAGACGGATAAGTGACTAATGACAGAGCGCAAATAGCAATTCTCAGATTCTGTTATATAGATATAGGAAGATGTGGTGTGAGTGCCAATGAGACAACTCTCCATCCAAATAACAATTTAAAAAGTAAACCATTATAGGTTAAAGTACGGCCTTCAACACGAAGCCTTGGCTCACACCGAACAACAAGCTATAAAGGGCCCCAAAATTACTAGTGTAAAACCATTCAAACGGGAAAACCAACGGTCTAATCTATATAAACAAATAAAGAAACGAGAAACACGTTTATATAACATAAACAAACGACAACTACTGTACATCAGATTCCTGACTTAGGACAGGTTCAAACATTTGCAGCGGGA
Organism: Mytilus trossulus; assembly: GCF_036588685.1. Classification (NCBI taxonomy): domain Eukaryota; kingdom Metazoa; phylum Mollusca; class Bivalvia; order Mytilida; family Mytilidae; genus Mytilus; species Mytilus trossulus. The sequence continues at coordinate 75,495,572 of NC_086379.1, forward strand.
TTAAACGTTTTAATGGATCCAAACCTTCTCCCTTTTTCTGAAACAATAGCATAATACTATTATGCCAGATTAACATCGATAAGAATAAAAGATAATAGAAGAGCGCAAACAACAATTCTCAGCTTTGTTCTGAAAAAGGTTTACTTTATAATCAGATTCTGTAATATATTCACTTTTATCAGCAGATATTCTATTATGCACTAAACGTGGTGAAGACCGTACACTGATCTATAATGGTTTACCTTTTCAAACTGTTATTTGGATGGAGATTGTCTCATTGGCACTCATACCACATCTTCCTATATATATATACAATTATTGTGTTATATACCCTTATAAGGAGTTATTCCCCTTGACAAATTGTAGACAATTTTTGTAAAATTGAATATCGAGAACCGGAAGTCGTAGAGACTTGGGACCTACACCAACAATCTTAAGTGCACGTGACCTTCAATTTGCAACAAAGGTCAAAGGTCACCGAGTGCAAAAGAAAATACGCTGCAATTTTAAGCTTGCATATTAAGAAAACGGTAAGAGTTTGCTGCATACATACTGCGTATGAAATGTTCCTTTTTGACAAGCTCTACATTTTAAACATTAAGTTAAAAAATGTCAGACCGTCTGTTCAAAAGTTACGTCAACATAACTCTTAAAACTATAGGTACATTTGTATATCTTTTATAAGGAAACATATATCAACCTACTATAAACTGTAAAGATGATCAGTAATTCAAGACCTTCAATTTCAGGTCAGTGTCGGGTCATGATGAAATTTAACCTTGACCTTCAAAGTGTTCTATGACTTTGACCTCGTGATATTTTTGTTTTTTTTAATTACCACAAAAAAAAACTACAGAACCATGAGATATATTTATACTCCTTGTTCCCTGAGTCGATAATTTCAATCGATTACCGAGTTAATTACGAATTGAGTTCTATCAATACTTCAGAAGTTATAATTTAATTGGCACAACATTTCAGTACAATAAAAAGAAATGCAATATTTTTTTTTATGTCTTATCAATTCCTGACACAATAAGATTACTGGCACATTAAAAATGTAGAATCGCAGCTGCGGAATAACATCAACAAAGTATAAATTATATATTAACTATCAATGTCATACATTGCCCTACCAACTCACGGTTAAATTCAGAAACAATACAAACTATTAGATAACATACGAGACACATAAAGACCAATGTTGTATAATTGACAATAAGTTATGTATTAAAATGTTCTTAACAGTTAACGGACGGCGACAACGATGGTTGATGACGGACTACGGACGCAAAGAGATGAAAGTCGATCACCTTAATGAATCAATTACCCTTCACAGATGATATCGGATATGTTCCTTAAGTCATAACTACAATCCACTTCCCTTTTCACCCTTAAATTGACCTACCGAATTAGAATATTTACCGGGTTTGTAATATGATAAGCAACACGACGAGTAACACATGTGGATTAAGATCTCCTTACCTTTCCGGAGCACCTGAGATTACCCGAAAATTGAGGGGGTTCGTGTTGCTTAGTCAATAGCTTTCCATGTTGTATCTTGTTTACTATTATTTATCTGTTTGTCTTTTTTTATTTTTTAGCCTTGGCGTTTTCAGTATATTTTCGATCTATGAGTTTAACTGTTCCTCTAGTATCTTTCGCCCCTCTTTTATAGGTCTACCCGTGTACATCGACATGAATTAGGCCTACTAATTGTGATTATCAACAATTTGATAACATGGAATCTAAGCAGAAAATGTATCTTGTATTATATAGACATCTTCAATTCGAAAATAAATAATAACATAAAAAAACCAATTCATATGATATCAAAATAAAAGATACATATGAAAAAGTAGACGTTATTACTCTCTCAGTATCTATATCTATTGATTGTTGTTTGTTTAATTTCCAGTGGTAAATCTTTAGTACTTATTCAGGACAAGAACACATTGATGACAAATCAAATAAGTGAGTTATGCAAAGTAGGTCAACTGGAATTAAGGCCTGTAAAATCAGACTAATTCTGGAACAAAAAGTATATTGAATCAAATAAAATTTTGCATCAGGCCATCCGTGGATAGTCATAGAGCTTGGATTATTTCAAATACCGTAAGCGTGAAACTGTACCTGCATAAGGCATCTGATTAAACTCCATATGTCGATTTGATGTGACAGCTTTTTTTAATCATACAGGTAAGCCATAATGATGAATCTTTATAGCATGCATGAAAGTTACCGCCGGATTGGAGAAGCCAATTGACAATATATATAGAACAAAATCAACATTGTGGATGTATAAAACGGACGACTCTCTAAGAATGCACATTAAGAAAGTATACTAATTGCCTTTAGGTAGTACCCTTCATACTAATTTTCTTATGCTAGTATCATAATCACTCAATTTACGAAGTACTTTTTGAAACATTCGAACATTATCATGGTTATGCTGAAAAAACATACAAAAATCCGCTAAATACTGACGAATGGGTACAAGAGTAAAGATATGACTTACATCTATACATAACAATGGCAATGATTATCAATTATTCTACTCAATCATTCTCTTATTATAATTTATTCGGATAAAAAAGTAGAACAAAAGGAGCATAGTGGTACCTTCAAAAGAAGGATTAGCAATGGATAAATGAAATAGTTCACCAGACTCGGAGATTTAGGAGAGGGGATAATTACACCAAATGTCAAACTGAGAATTATTTGTATGAAAAAACATAATGTTCAAATTATATCCAAACAATCAACATGAATAAATTATCCTTGAAAAATATTGGCAGGTCATTCAACTTTAGTTTTAAAACTCAATTCTGATAAATGGTTAAGCATGACAATAACTAAAGATATAATTGCTGGCAGGAGCGGATTTCACCTATGGAAATAATTGGTTAATAATGTTTAGGAAATGAATATTCAAACATAAACAGGTACGTCACGTCCTTAAAAAAATATATAACGAAACGAACTATATATATTGACAAGCTCTGCATGGATTGTACACAATACATGTTTTTGAAATAAGCGCGACCTGAACCTGGGACGCAATTCCGAACGTTTTGAAATAGGAAAAATCCGTAGCTCTATGGTCCGCTCAATTGTAAAAAAGTCACATGAGCTACGGTTCCAAAGCTAGAATTCCCCCTGCTAACAATTGTCACAGTTACGACTATCACTTTATAAGATTTAAATAGGTAATGCACATATATGCTTGACAACGAATACCAGCATATCTGTAAATTTTTGGAAAGTTTGGAGCATATTTCGATATCCAAATCTTTGCTATTTCAAGCTTTCATTTTTTTTTTGCTTTTTGCATGGTCACTTATTTTAAACTTGCACACATTATGGTTTGCAAACATGTATTTGAAATTTTGGTTCATTCAATCATAAACATGTAATATTTAATAAAATTATTTAAATGTGTAGGTATGTGTATTCTCCCGTAGGGATAAATGTAAAACATATCCCGGAAAAATTCATAAAAAATCTATAAATGGTAGTGACCTAAATTGTAAAATAAGATGGATGTTTCTGTAGTAAGGGTTAATACCAGATTTACATAGATAATGATGAGTGATAATGAAAGAGCGTAAATAGCGATTCTCAGCTTTGTTCTAATAAGGTTTACTTTATAATCAGAATCTGTAATATTTTCTCCTTTATCAGCAGTCATTCTCACATGTACTAATCCATGGTCTCCTAGGACATGCTGCATGGTTGTGATGATACTATTATATTTGTATTTTAATTTTATTACTATGAACAAAGACGACAGAACCAGGGGATATATATAAAGTCTTTGTTCCCTAGGTTGATAAATTTCAATCGATGACCGAGTAAATTACGAAATCAGTTCCAACAAAGGATACGTCTGAAGTTATGATTTAATTGACACAATATTTCAGTACAATAAAAAATAATAAAGTGATTAAAAAAGTTTATGTCTTATCAATACCTGACACAATGGGACTACTGACATATTAAAAGGTTAGACCTGCAGCTGCGGAATAATATCAACAACGTATAAATTATATCTTGCATTGAAATATAACTATCAATGTCATACATTGTCCTACAATCTCACTGTAACATTCAGAAACATAACAAACAAAGACAAAATACACAAGACACGTTAAGATGTATGTAAGATAATTGACAATAATTTATTTATGAAATGCCACAATCATTCTCTTAAAAATATTTTTTTCGGGGATATTATTACATAATTGAAATAATTAATAAGGAGAAGGATTATCTCGCAGCAATGTCAAATGGACTATATTATTCTTTGTATGAAAACAAAAACCAAGAAATTAAAAGAAACAAACATAAATCTTATAATCTTAAATTAAATGCTTCCTATGTGTCATCGCGTAGGGTTCTATGTAAATATATTCCGTCAAAAGGACGGTTCAGGGGATTCTACACAAAACAAAAATGTACATAGTGGAGACCGAAATTGTATAAGAATTATAAGATGGATGTCTCTGTAGTCAAGGTTTATACAAGATTTACATAGAGAATGATGAGTGATAATGAAAGAGCGCAAATAGAAATTCTCAGCTTTGTTCTAATAAGGTTTACTTTGGAATTAGAATCTGTAATATTTCCTATTTTATCAGCATACATTCTCACATGTTCTTATACATGATCTTCTAGGACTAGTAGCATGGTGATTATGAGATCATCATTATAGATTTAAATAGATAAGGATAAGTGATAATGAAAGAGCACAAATAGAAATCATCCGCTTTGTTCTAATAAAGTTTACTTTATAATCAGATTCTATATTATGTTCACTTTGATCAGCAGACAGTCTCATATGTACCAATGCATGGTCTCCTAGGACTAGTTGCATGGTTATGATGAGAATATTATAGTTTAAATCACCATGAACAAAGACAGCAGAACCAGGGGATATATTTAAAGTCTTAGTGTCCTTAGTGCATATGGTTCGATTGATAACCGAGTAAAGCATGCATTGAACAAAGGTTACCGCTTAAATTATCATTTAGTTGACACAACATTTCTGTACAAAAATAATTTAGAGGGACTGCATAACAATTTTAATAAATAAAAAAATGGCCGATAGCTGGTTAAATTTGGTTTAGTTTCAGAGATGTTTTTTTTGTAAAAGTTAACTGACGCCGACTGACGACGGTAAAGGACAGTAGACGCCAAGTGGTGAAAAAAGCTCACTTTGGCTTTTATACTATTTGAGCTAAAATGATTTCATTTCATTTCAAGTATTCGTATTCTTTAAATTTTTCACCTCCTTTATTCCTTTGAAAATAATCTATTCCGATTAAAAGTTAAATAGATCCATGATGGCACCTCACAATGAAAGACTTGCAATACACATATCACAAATTACTCTAAAAAAAAAGAGATTTTGTGAGAGGGTTTTCAACTCATCATGTCAATTTCATGATAATTTTCTGAATACAATTTTATCGAAGATGCACTTCGTGCTTCACCTAATTATTATTGCGTACGGAAAATTTGAAAAAAAAGACATTAACTTTACCCTAATAGATTTTCAATACCACTTAAGAATGAATTGGTTAATCTAATCCCTTGCATGTTTAATGATGATAATTATTTCAATTAGTTAAATCATAAAATTATTTCGATCAAAGACTGAAATAAGTGATGCAGAGTTTCTTAAATATTCCGGATATATCTTTTCAAAAATGGATGGATTTATTTTGTGGTATGGGTGCTCAAGGCTCATATTATATGGTTCAATTTTCCCTTATCACAGTGTAGAACGCAAAATGCGGGGTGCCGGATATGTTTGACATAGGGTGGCAATTTCGAAGCGAAGAAAAACTATGAAAGTGAGTTTAAGTATCAACATATCTTTTTTTAGAATTTTTAGCACCATATAATGTATTGCACGGAAGAAACTGAAACATAATATATATCTTGTAAGAAAAGAAGAAAAATATTGTCTAAAGGAAAATTATTTACTTTCACCATTTGGATAAAAGATAGAAAATCAGTAGCCTTTCAAATAATTTCAGGACGTTCTCTGGAAAATTGCAACGCAAATGTCACACATATATAAGTATTGAGTAAACAGGCAATTAAAGAGTGATAAATCTGAAACTGCGTAACACGATGATTACATGATAATATGAGTCATGCAAAAAAATTCAGAAAGCTACTATTTGTAATTTCCTAAAAAAAAATACGACAAAAAGTAAAAGACAATGCAATTATGTATGGAATCTAAGCATCGGTTACACCTGTAAACCTATAAGACCCTATAGAAGACTTTGGGTCCTTATCATCAGTTCATTGACCATTATCTTTCAAACAAACTACAAATAATAATTACTGTGTTAACATATATTGTTAAACTAAGCAAATCGGTATGATTACAAATTATACAACTTTCCATTGAAGGATAAATGACCGAGTTTCTTTAAATACTGTTCTCACTTTGAAAAAAACCTTCTTAGTTATTGTTCTACATAGCTAGTAACAGAAGACAGAGTAGAGATCGCTTTCAATAGCTATTCTAGCGCAAATTCGTCCAGAAACAACTTTGTCGAATAAATTCTTGAATCATATTTTGCTATGATTCCTTTGCAACAAAGTAAAGAAATGCCCTTTGAAGAGTGCATAATTACACACTTACGTGAAAGTTCCGAATACCAAATCTAACACAAGTATCAGTCGTTGCAAGAATTAGGATGGATGTTTCTGTAGTAAGGGTTTATACCAGATTAACATAGAGAATGATGAGTGATAATGAAAGAGCACACATAGAAATTCTCAGCTTTGTTCTAATAAGGTTTACTTTATAATAATTATCTTTAATATATTCTCCTTTATCAGCAGTCATTCTAATATGTACTAATTCATGGTATCCTAGGAAAAGCTGCATGGTTGTGATGAGACTATTTTATTTGTATTTTAATTTTATTACTATGAACAAAGACGACAGAACCAGGGGTTATATGTAGAGCCTTTGTCCCCTGAGTTGATAAATTTCAATCGATAACCGTGTAGATTAAGAAATCAGTTCCAACAAAGGATACCTCTGAAGTTATGATTTAATTGACACAATATTTCAGTACATTAAAAAATAATAAAATGATTTAAAAAAGTTTATGTCTTATCAATACCTGACACAATGAGACTACTGACACATTTAAAAGGTAGACCTGCAGCTGCGGAATAATATCAACAACGTATAAATTAAATATTGCATTGAAATATAACTATCGATGTCATACCATGCACAACAATCTCACTGTAACATTCAGAAACAAAACAAACAAAGACACATCACACAAGATACGTGTAGATGTATGTTAGATAATTGACCATAATTTATGTATGAAAAGCCACAATCATTCTCTAAAAATAATCAATTCTTGGATATTATTGCATAATTGAAATAAGTAACCCAATTAAGAGATTTAGGTGAAGGATAACCTCGCAGCATTTCAAATGGACTCTACTATTCTTTGTATGATAAAACAAACCAAGAAGAAATTAAAGCAAACAAACGACATAAATCTTATAATCTTAAATTAAATGCTTCCTAGGTATTTTCGAGTAAGGTTCTATGTAAATATATTCCGGAAACAGGGCAGTTCCGGGGATCCAAACAAAATAGTGGAGACCGAAATTGTATAAGAATTATAAGATGGATGTCTCTGTAGTCAGGGTTTATACCAGATTAACACAGAGAAGGATAAGTGATAATGAAAGAGCGTAAATAGCAACTTTAAGCGTTGTTCTAATAAGGTTTACTTTATACTTAGAATCTGTAATAGTTTCCATTTTATCAGCAGATATTCTCACATGTACTTATACATGATTTCCTAGGACTAGTAGTATGGTGATTTTGAGATCATCATAATAGGTTTAAATAGATAAGGATAAGTGATAATGAAAGAGCAAAAATAGAAATTATCAGCTTCGTTCTAATAAGGTTTACTTTATAATTAGATTCTGTTTTATGTTCACTTTTATCAGCAGACATTCTCACATGTACTAATTCATGGTCTCCTAGGGCTAGCTGCATGGTTTAGATGAAGATATCATAGTTTAAATTACTATGAACAAAGACGAAATTGAAACATAATCTATATCTTGTAAGGAAAAGAAGAGAAATATTGTCTAAAGGAAAATTATTTACTTCTACCATTTGGGTAAAAGATAGAAAATCAGCAGCCAGATAGTTTATTTAAGATTTTGAATATCTGTTTTAGAATCGTTAAGAATAACAGAGTCATCGTCTTCAGGTCTCCTTGAAGCTGAATTGTCATTTGATGATAGATATGCCGCTGAGCGCTTCATTGGAGAGAGAAATCGAGTTCGTTTTGGAGTGAGTACTCTTTGCGGTGTACACAAGTGCTTTTAAGAGGAATCTGGGGATGAACTTTAAAGGAGTTTGACTGTTGGTGGCTTCAGGCAAATCTTTCATGGAGGTCTGCTCTGTGATTTTCATCCACATCGGTGCATTGAGCCACATCCGTGACGTTTTCTGACCATGATGGTAACTGAAAAATAAAGAAATCATTTCCTAGTATTAAAACAAAATACTTTTATCAGCAGACATTCTCACATGTACTAATTCATGGTCTCCTAGGACTAGCTGCATGGTTTAGATGAAGATATCATAGTTTAAATTACTATGAACAAAGACGACAGAAACAGAGGATATATTTAAAGTCTTAGTTTCCTTAGTACATATGGTTCGATTGATAACCGAGGAAAGCAGGAATTGAGTTCTAACAAAGGTTACCGCTGAAAATATCATTTAGTTGACACAACATTTCAGTACAAGTAAAAATAAACAAAAGGAAAGAAAAAAGTTGATGGCATATCAATTCATGACACACTGTAACTATTCTCACGTTAAATAGATAGAAGACAAAGCTACTCTATTATATGAACAATGAATGAATTGTATCTGACAGTAAATTTAAAACAATCAATGTATTGATATAACCTACAACTGCATTTTAATATTTAGAAACAATACAAACAAATAGGCAACCTACAACACATTGAAAGATGTCTGTTTTAAATTGACAATAAGTAATGTAGGCAAAGATTATTTTTTTGGAAGGACTGCATAACAATTTCAATAAAAAAAAATGGCCGATAGCTGGTTAAATTTGACCACATAGTTTCAGACATGTTTTTTTTGTAAAAATTAACTGACGCCGACTGACGACGGTAAAGGACAATAAACGCCAAGTAATGAAAAAAGCTCACTTTGGCTTTTATACTATTTGAGCAAAAATGATTTCATTAAAAGTATTCGTATCATTTTATTTTTCACTTCTTTCATTCCTTTGAAAATAATCTATCTGATAAGAAGTTAAATAGATGCATGATGGCACCTCACAATGAAAGACTTGCAATGCATTTATCACATAATACTCCCAATAAGGAGATTTTGTGAGAGGGTTTTCCACTCATGTCAATTTCATGATACTTTTCTGAATACAATTTTATCGAAGATGCACTTCGTGCTTCACCTAATTATTATTGCGTACGAGAAATTTGAAAAAAAAACCTTAACTTTACATAAAAGATTTTCAATACCACTTAAGAATGAATTGGTTAATCTTATCCCTTGCATGTTTAATGATAATGATACTTATTTCAATTTGTTAAATCATAAATATTTTCGATCAAAGACTGAAATTAGTGATGCAGAGTTTCTTAAATATTCCGGATTGATCTTTTACAAAATGAATGGATTTATTTTGTGGTATGGGTGCTCAAGGCTAACTTTACATGGTTCAATTTTGCCTTATCACAGTGTAGAACGCCACATACAGGGTGTCGGATATGTTTGACATAGGGTGGCAATTTCGAAGCGAAGAAAAACTATGAAAGTGAGTTTAAGTATCAAAATATCTTTTTTTAGAATTTTTAGCACCATATAATGTATTGCACGGAAGAAATTGAAACATAATCTATATCTTGCAAGGAAAAGAAGAGAAATATTGTCTAAAGGAAAATTATTTACTTCTACCATTTGGGTAAAAGATAGAAAATCAGCAGCCAGATAGTTTATTTAAGATTTTGAATATCTGTTTTAGAATCGTTAAGAATAACAGAGTCATCGTCTTCAGGTCTCCTTGAAGCTGAATTGTCATTTGATGATAGATATGCCGCTGAGCGCTTCATTGGAGAGAGAAATCGAGTTCGTTTTGGAGTGAGTACTCTTTGCGGCGTACACAAGTGCTTTTAAGAGGAATCTGGGGATGAACTTTAAAGGAGTTTGACTGTTGGTGGCTTCAGGCAAATCTTTCATGGAGGTCTGCTCTGTGATTTTCATCCACATCGGTGCATTGAGCCACATCCGTGACGTTTTCTGACCATGATGGTAACTGAAAAATAAAGAAATCATTTCCTAGTATTAAAACAAAATATTTTGAGTCATGTTTTACTTTTTATGAAATTAAAAGCACAATCAATGTGATATAAGACTAAAAAACAGGGCAAAATGAAATACCTCCAGTTTGTCATGTGTTATCTTAATATAGTAGATGTGTTTGAAATACAACGTATCAGATAAAGACCAATTAATATGCAAAAATATTCTATTTTTTTTAATAATAGCCTCTACCCCTTGTGACGCAAAATCTGACACCACTAGCGACACTTTATATTTTGATGAAAAACTCGTTTAAACCAAGTATTGTTAAGTAAGAACTTAAGCTAGTATTTGGTTAAATTCCATGATAGAAATTCAGTTTTATATAAATGATACGGGAATGAGTCTTCTAAAGTAGTTTTTTTTATCCAGAAATTAGCATATGAAGCCTCAAAATCTGCAACAATCTGGGACAATACCATTGACGAAAGACAGATTGATTAATATGTAACATTCTTTTTTTAAATGTATACCTTGAAGGAATAACAATTAAACTATTACTTGGACATGGATTTAAACGTTCCAATTATTAAGAACAAGTCTTGCACTCACAGGCGTTAATGCAAAGTAGGTATGACTAAACCACAATAAAAAATCTTTAAACTCTATGCTGTATAAACAAAAACCTTTGGAGATAATGGTGATTTGAAAACCAAAGAAGCAGCCACATTTTTTAAAAATATTTCAAAATGTTTGCTATTGCATCTACACCATGGTTATATTCATTTTCTATATTTAAAATCATATTGCCATGTACTTCTGCTTTGAACTATAGCCCTAATTTTTTTTCAACAGATTTCAAAGACTTTTTAAAGTATTTTTATTTCTACAATTTATTTTTCAAATATGAAGATTTTTCTTCTCTAAGTCTTTGTGTTTTGTTTGTGTTTTTTTTTTAATCATATGTGGGAAATGGTCTCAATTGATTATTAGTTCAAAAATTCTCATGTTATCAAAGCTTTTTTGTATGTATGATTTAACCCTTAATTAGCATATGGGTTCAATCTCATATAGAACGGAAATAACAATATCTCTTAGTCAAATTTATATTTCTATACATTTCGAATTTTGACCAATTAAGGAATATTAAGAAACTGTGGTTAAAGCTTTAAGCTAATTTACTTTTTACACATCATTTACTCCCAAATCAGAAGAAAATAAAAACCACAGGTTCGAACTCAGTCAAATGACTTAAGATTGATTCTTCTTCTAATATCACTTTAAGCAATGGAATTCCTCATGTATTCAGGTATAATACACTTATACAATCGTGGCTTTCGTAGTTTTTTTTATGATTGAGTTAAGTGTAGCTAAGCGTGTTAGATGCACAAATTCTAAATAGTGTCATTTTCATTATCCAGAGAATATGGTTCATCTCGCGCTGATGATGTAGCTCTTGTTGCTTTTGTTTGGCAATCTAATGTAAACAGACTGTTGTTTTTAATAGTCCTCATGTTGCTTTTCTGTCAACGACTTATTTTTTTGGAACCATCCTCTAGCGAAACTCTCTTCGGTATTCCACCTTCATGACACTGCTTTGGAAATTAAGCCTTTGATCGTGACAGCATGGGAGAGAATATCTTATTGGCTTTTAGAGGGATTTTCGACAAAAGCTGATAGACAATAATTATGTTTTTAATGAATGAGTGCTTTGTCACTATGAATATGAAACGTGTGAAAAATTTCCCATAGACATAGTATTACTAATACAGAGACCCAATTTGTTTTTATTTCAATTCGTTTGAACGACCTCACAGCCTAAACAAATCTGGACAGATTATCCACGTCTCCTTTTCCACATTAAGCTAATAACCTGATGCTGATGTTGAAGTGTAAGACGCACACATTTTATAAAGTGTCATATTCATTTTCCAGAGAAATTGAGTTCAATAGAGATTATCGAATTAGCTCGTGGAGGGATTTTTTGAGAAAAGCTGATTGACAATAATTATAATTTTGATGAATAAATGCTTTTTCACTATAATATTAAACGTGAAAAATTCTCTATAGTCATAGTATTACTAATACAACTTAATTAAAAATTTTATTGACCCATTCATTTTTTTTTTTATATTTTAATTTGTTTGAACGACCTCACAGCTTGAAGAAACGTGGACAGATTATCCACGTCTACTTTTCCACATTAAGATAATAACCTGATGCTGATGTTGAAGTGTAGGACGCACACATAAATGAGCACATTTATTTTCCAGAGAAACTGAGTTCATCTCCCAATTTTGATGTGGCTCTTGTTGCTCCTGTTTAGCTTTGTAAAGTAAACGAACTGTTGTTTTTAATAGCCATGATTTTACTTTTTAGTCTAAGATTTATTTTTCATTGAACCCTCTCCTAGCCAAACTATCTTCAGTTTTCCACCTTCATGACACTGCATTTGAACTTAAGCCTATGCTTGTGACGGCATGGTAGAGAATATCGAATTAGCTTGTGGAGGAATTTTCGAGAAAATCTAATATACAATAATTGTGAATTTAATAAATGAGTGCTTTGTCACTAAAAATATAAAACGTGTGAAATGTTTGTCATAGTTTTATAGTATTACTAATATAGCTTTGTTAATATGTTCATAGACTCATTCAGATTTTTATTTCAATTCGTTTGAACGACCTTACAGCTTTAACAAATGTGGGAAGAGTATCCATGTTTCCCTTATCGAATTAAGCCAATAACCTGATGCTGATATTGAAGTGTAGCCAAGCACATTGGATGAAAACATTCTATAAAGTGTCATGTTCATTTTCCAGAGAAGATTAGTTCAACTCCCTCTTTTGATGTGGCTCTTGTTGCTCTTGTTTGCCGATACAATGTAAAGAGACTGTTGTTTTTAATAGCCTTGAAGTGGATTTTCTGTCGCCTTCATTTTTTTTAATTATTAAACCCTCTTCCAGCCAATTTCTCTCCGGTCTTCCACCTTTTTGACACTGCTTTGGAACTTGTGCTAAGATCGTGACGGCTTGGTAGAGATTATCAAATTAGATTGTGGACGGATTTTTGAGAAAAGCTGATAGACAATAATTATGCTTTTAATGAATGTGTGCGTTGTCACTATAAATATGAAACGTGTAAAAAAATTGTCATAGTGTTAGTAATACAGCTTTAATAATATTTTAATAGACCCAATTTGGTTTTATTTCAATTCGTTTGAACGACCTTACAGCTTTAAAAATGTGGAAAGATTATTCACATCTTCTTTTTTTGCATTGAGCCAATGACCTTATGCTGACCTATAAGGACAAAAATCGGATGTTTTGAGTTCTGAGTTCATCTCCTGCTTTAAATGTTATTTCTTGGTGCTTTTGTTTGGCTTATTTTTTATTTTGTTTGTATGCCAATTGATGTTTTTCTATAGCTATATTTATTGAGCCCTTCTCCCGCTATTATCTCTTCGTTCTTCCAACTTCTTGACACTAAAATCTTAGTTCATGACTTTAAAATATGCATTTATCTCGATAAAGGAATACCGACAAAAGCTGATAGACAATAATTATCTTTTGTATGATTAAATTCATTTTCACTAAGAATATGAATCGTGCGACAAATACTTCATAGTATTATTATTACCGCTTTACTAATATTTTCTATAGGAGAAACTACTTGTATACACCTAACGTATCATGACATTAATAAAACGACTTTTTAGCAGACTGAGTACGGTATCATTTTAAAGCATGTGCATAACAATTTTGTTATGACCGCTTTTAATGAGCTTTTCATTGTTTTATAATGTAACAGCTATGTTCTGATAGGAGTTATAAGAACAAATCTTATGAAATTTGATTACTGTCAATATCTCCAAATTTTATGTATGAAAACCCTATGATTCGATTGTTCTGTGAACTATAAAGTGGTACCTTATAACGAAACGATCTTATTATATATTGGTACTTAAACATTCTATGTAAGAGGTTCTACACTAGTCGTTTTTAGAGTCCTGTAAACCTTGCTGTTTTGTGTGAGCCCAGACTCCGTGTTAAACTTTTTTTGACCTATAATGTTTTTCCTATACAAATTATGAATTGGATGGAAAGTTGTCTAATAAGCACAGATACCACATATTCGTATATCTATTGATATAGCATATATATATATATATATACATACTTTGAGTGAGTAAATTTACCATGAGAGCCCCACTTCAAACTTTTAACGTTTAAAGTAGAATTTTCTGATGCACATTCAAGTTATAATAAAATATTGACGAAATGCAAATATTTGTCTCCTGTTTTTTCTCTTGATTTTTTCATTTTCGGAATGTTATGATATTCAAATTTTTGTTTCTGTGATAAGATTCCGTTGTGCTGAACAAAACTATAAACAATTGAACATGACTGTTATATAATAGATAACATGTGAGTTTTCATTCAAACATAACTGTAAGAAATATGTTGCGTTTGAAAAAATAAATAAAATGTATCAACATAATAAAATATCTTAGTGTAACTGTGAATGTTGAAATAGTTTTCTTACTCAGTAACTTATATTACAGTCCACATTTCGTAAACCTCAAAAGTACGTTAAGTGAAATAATTGATCAACATAGTTAAACGACGACAAAAGGGTTCTTGTAAGTTTTTACAATTCGTTTATAGACTTAAATCATTAAACGCATTGGTTTAAATATATCAATATCCAAATATACTTAAATAAATATAGATTTTTTTTTGGTCATGTATATCATCCTTTTTCTTAACTACAATAAACATATCTACACATGGTTCCAGCTTGAATTTTGACATTTATTCAGAACTCTGACAAGAGTATAAAAATCATTTCAAAACAACAAGAATATATTCGTAGTTATTATAAAACAGTTTGAACCATATACACTTTTAAAATAGATTAGTATCCTGTTTGAGGAAATGTTTTTTCCGATCATTAAAAATGAGAACAACAAAACATAAATATATACGCACATTGAAAAACTGACCTTGTTATCGTCTATTCAAACGGAAGCGAATCTGATTCATTTGTTTGTAAAAACTGAAAAGAAAGTTTTTCAATACCGCGACACTTAGGAAAACATGGTCTTTGTCCAGTTTCTAACATGTGTTTTGCTATGTAAAGGGTTAAATTCAATGTCAATTCACAACACTACTAATGAGATAGTTGATGTTGTTGCATTTAAACAAAGATCAGGTACATAAATTGACAAACCTAAGTAAACGGATAGTATACACTGAACTATATACTTCATCTTGCATGTAAGAAAATAAATATGCTATAAAAAGCGTTGTTTTCCATATTTTCACTGCGGCTACTATCCGCTCAGTAGTCATCAGTTCTTCTACACTAACATGATTTGTAACAAACTTTTCATAAAGTGTTTACTAATTGATTAAGCAATTATGAGGAAAACAAAGACTTCAACTCATTCAGGCTCAGTTGGACTAGGTGGCTTTGGCAATTACTTTATGTGTCAATTTCGTTATAAAGTTTTTCAACTGTGTCAGCTTAATACGTACATCTTTCTCATTTGCCTTTAAGTATTCGGCTTTGTGCTTTCTTAATGGATGTAAATCAAGAAAACCACCTGACGTCTGAAACATATAAAACGATGTCTTTATTTTTTCACCATTACCTTGTATACAAGATATTTACAAGTAAGCCATGTAGAATTGTCTGTTATATTGAAATTAATGAAATAACATATCGTACCAAGTGCTCTTTATACGTATCCAGAAAAGTCAGGTTTTATTTTCAATAAACACACATTACATTATTATAGATTAATGTATTCTGAAGTCGACACATAAATAGAAATCAAATAAAGTAGTATATAATAAAATAAAGGCAACAGTAGTTAATCAGTGTTCAAATCTCGTTAACCCATTTACAATATATAAATCAAGATAATAACAAAACCTTAAGGAATCACAGACGTTATCGTGCAATAACGGCATAGTCTGTGCACTTTTTTGGTATAAAACCACTACTTTGTGTCCGGTCAGAAAATGCAAACCAGAAAGTAGTACACATTTAACACAAAATACTTTCTACGCATGGGTGTTACTTAAAAAAAAATGTAGACTTATAATTTTGAATAATAAAACAATTGCATGCAATTTAAAGAGAAAGGTAAATTTTGCTGGTTTGTCTTATTTTGACGTACCTGTCTTTGAAGTTTCGGGAACCAGTGTTTCTTATCTATACTATTTAACGAGAAGACCTCATTTTGTGTGTCGCTTCTCTTCTTTCCACAACAAATTAATCAACACGCCTCTGTGTCCTATAGGTACAGTGCATAGTCGCATTTGTCATCCATTCATATAATTATTCAGATTGAGTTATTTTGGGAGAAAAACGAGAAAAAGGCATCCGGATATTGTCCCGTCATTGGACGAAATTTTAAGTCTGATTAGACTTCCGGTTTGCGTTTTTCTGTATACTTTTAACATACATAAAATAAGAATAAGGTGTATTTTCAGAATTCTATCTGCTACCTTTTTAAAGTTTACTATCCACGGCGGTCACAGAGTATACTAAATAGAGAGGGTCTGTATACTATATCAATGACCACCATAGAGCGATTAGTAAACTTAGAATTGAAAGTAAATACACTTTATTTATATAGAGGTAATGAATGTTCATAGTATACAGATAAGCGCTTAAATTATTCATGTGAACTTTTGATACCTTTTCTGAAATTCTCCAGTTATAAAATCTTTTAAAAAAATCATTGATTACAAAAAACTAGAGGCTCTAAAGATCCTGTGTAGCTCACCTAAGTATATGTGAGTATTTAAGAAGGGAAGCAGATGGATTCATAACAAAATTGTGTTTTAGGGATGGTGATGTGTTTGAACATCTTACTTTTCTGAACATTCTTGCAATTAACAACTATCTATAATGAACTTGGCCCAGTAGTTTCAGTGGAAAATGTTAATAAAAATTTACAAATTTTATGAAAATTGTTAAAAATTGAATATAAAGGACAATAACTCCTTAGGGGGTCAATTGACCATTTTGGTCATGTTGACCAATTTTAAATCTTACTTTGCTGAACATTATTTTTGTTTACAGTTTGTCTCAATCTCTAATAATATTCAAGATAAAAACAGCAAAATTTCCTTAAAATTACCATTTCAGGAGCAGCAACCCAGCAACGGAATGTCCGATTCATTTGAAAATTGAAAATTTCAGGGCAGATAGATCTTGACCTGATAAACAATTTTATTCATGTCAGGTTTGCTCTTAATGCATGTTTTTTTAGTTAGAAGCCAAAAACTGCATTTTATCTCTATGTTCTATTTTTAGCCGTGGCGGCCATCTTGGTTAGACGTCATCGGACACACTTTTAAAACTAGATACCCAAAAGATGATTGTTGCCAAGTTTGGATTAATTTAGCACAGTAGTTTTAGAGGAGACGATTTTTGTAAAAGATAACTAAGATTTACGTAAAATGGTTCCTAAAGGGGTCAATTGACCATTTCGATCATGCTGACTTATTTTTAAATCTTACTTTGCTGAACATTATTGCACTATACAGTTTATCTCTATCTATAATAGTATTCAAGATAATAACCAAAAACAGTAAAATTTCCTTGAAATTACCAATTTAGGGACAGCAACCCAACAACGGGTTGTCTGATTCATCTGAAAAATTTCAGGGCAGAAAGATGTTGACATGATAAACAATTTTACGCCATGTCAGATTTGCTCTAAATGCTTTGGTTTTTGAGTTATAGGCCAAAAACTACATTTCACCCCAATGTTCTATTTTTAGACATGGCGGCAATCGTGGTTGGTTGTCGGGATCACCGGACACATTTTTAAAACTAAATACCCCAATGATGATTGTGGCCAAGTTTGGTTTAATTTGGTCCAGTAGTTTCAAAGGAGAAGATTTTTGTAAAAGCGAACGACGGACTGAATTACAGGCTCCTTACTTAAATGTTCATAACATACTAAATTTATGATGTTCATATTGAAATTAATAGAAAACCAAAAATTGGTAATTTTGGAAATAAAAGACGAGGGATAAAAAAAACAATTTCCTGTCCCGAATAACCTATGACCTATGATACTTTTGCTGAAATTTTCCAGTCATTCAATATTTTACAAAATTCTTCCAACAACAACTATGCTCTGAATGCCCGCGATTCCGCGAAACTGTGTCGTGCATATCTACTGTTTAATAACTCATTCGTTTTGATACACCAAGCTCAGTCCTGTGCATTCAAGGACAAACTGTACAAGATTTCTATAAAGTAGACTAAAGTTCGTGGCAGATAAGCTCTTCTGCAATCTTGATTGACTCAGAATATAAGTTTTCCTGTCGAAGGTGGTTGGTTTCCCTCCAGACCCTCTAGGTTCCTCTACCAATAAAAACTGACTTCCATGAAATATCATGATAGTGCTGAAAATGGCATTTAACACCAATGAATTATTCATTTAATCTTTATATGAATGAAATGAACAAAGTAGTATACGTTTATGACACAAATAATTAAATATTAACTGAAAGTCATTTAGAGGTTATATTCAATAATTAATGTAGATATGTAGGTGTATTATTATATTAAGATAAATACTATCTTGAGTCTTATAAAAAATATGAATAAATTCAACATGTTTATTATTATAATTTTCCGCAATTAGATTTTAAAAGTTTTGGAAATCTATATATTCTCCTTAAGGGTATAATCAAAATAGAATTGCGGGAAATCGTTTTCACTTTTATGATATTTTATTAAAACAAAATCTGGAAAACCTCCAATAGAACGGGATTATACAGTACATGCACACGAAAACTGAATGGAAAGATTTTGAAGTCTCTAGAATATTGATTATGATATGTATTGGTTAACACGTCTATCATTTAAGGCACCATTCTTGAACATAAAACAAAATACTATATATAATGTTTACCTTAAATAATAGCAACACAATACCTATTATCTCTTTCAAATTGATAGATCCACCAGTGGAAACATAAACTCTAATTCTTAAAGGGTATTTGAAAGTCTGAAAGGGTTTTAGCGTTTGAAAAATACAAGATGAGAATAGGAGCAAATATGATTAACATAAAATGATATTATGGGAAATATCAATTGCAATAAGTATTCATCGTCATTAACGAACAATGAATCCGCTCATGTCGGTGCAACAGTCCGACTTAAACTGTCAGCGAGGTGTAACAAACTTCATCTTGACACAATATGATTGATAACAGCAAATAAAATCGCTGCTCGTTACTTTTCGGGGTTTTATAGTGATTCTATTGTCAAGAGTCTAAGCAAAGTCATATTTAATTTCAATTCATCAAAAGTTAGAGAAACCTAGAGATTAAACAATCTGAACTATATCATAGAGGGGAATGAACTCAAGAACGTAAGGCTAGGCAGTTCATGCCTCACCATTGATGATCATGAATTTAAAAATTCGCGACTACAATATGAGTCGATGACTGTTTTGAACGATGACAGGACATCAAATTTCGGGTACAACAAATGATCATCATTTGACAAATATATTAATCACCAGAATGATATCTAATTAATAAAGGGAGAGAAGATTAAAAAACATTAATGAAAGTAAAATAACAATAACATTACAAAATAGAACAATAACAACAGTTCATAGTACACAGGATGGATAAAAAGTGGGCAATAGGAACAATCGAAAACAGGGTTTCAACTTAAATGTTTTAAAAGGGTAAAAATGAGAATGGAAGTGTGGAATGTGCCAAAGAAACAACAACCCGACCATAGAGCAGACAACAGCAGAAGGTCGCTAGCAGGTTTTCAATGTAACGAGAAATTCCTGCACCCGGAGGCGCCCCTCAGTACACTCAAAGAGAATAATCAAAAACTTGGTTCATTGTCTCGATTATCTAAACTGAAAATTTGTTGAAGTGTGAGAACGTTGAAGAAAATCAAGGTGTTTGTCCTGATATGATTTATGCAATAAAGTCGACAACAAAGTACGAGCTAAATGTTAATACCAAATTAATGATGTAAATCAGAAAGATAACATCTAACATACTACAGCATTTTGTTTTGATTGGAAGAAGAAATAGTACACCACCCAATTTGCTTGCAAAAGAGAAATGGAGGCAGACACAAATATAATTTTAAACATTGGTAATAAATTTGTCTCGAAAGAGTGAGAAAATATTCCTCTCTTGATATTTTTTCCAACTTTCTTTTCAACACAGGAGCACGACTTAACATTTTTCATCTAAACCACCAATTGGCCATTGTTATAAAAGAGTTGCATCAATGTACACAAAAAAGTTAGGGGTATGTTTGATGTTTCAGATTTCTATCCGTGAATCTATGAAATTTCATTAGATATAACTTCAAATCGGAGTTTTTGAATTATTAGTATTGATTTTGATATGTCATGTTTCAAAATTTAGAGATAGTTGAATTTATCCATGATATATATGGACAGTAAATATTCTTATTGGACACATGTAAATACAACACTAGTATATCGTTGTTCAAAATTTTATAAATCGACTGACAGAAAACAAATCCGGGTTACAAACTAAAACAGAGGAAAGCAACAAAGACTACACTGTTGGAAAGGATATGGTACATCAATGCTTGGCACTAATCCCTATGTTATCACAAAAGACAAACAAAAAATAAACCAGTTCGTTTTTGCTGTTCTATATTTCAAAGTGACAGTGAAGCTTTTAACATGGAAAAAAATCTCTGACTTAACTGCAGTTTAAAGTAAACTCATTTCGAAAGTTTGAAACCTTGAAGGCTTGTCAAGTATAAGCACGGAATTTTATGAGACCGTCGTACAAGTGAGGGGTTTAGCGCTATAAAACCGTTTTCTACATCTGCAATGCCTGTACAAAGTCAGGAATATGACAGTTGTTGTGCATTCGTTTAATGTGTGCATTCGTTTAAAGTATTTTGTCATTTGATTTTGCCATGCGTTTTCCTCGGAGTTCAGTATTTTTGAAGATTTGACTTTTTACCAAAGTCACAAAATAAAGGACTGTTAGCGAAGTACACATGTACTCTGATATCCCATAGTTTACAATCAGTGTAAACACTATATCAAAGCAATATAAATGCATAAAGAGTGTCAATTAAAATTGTATATGACATGCAATCAAAATTGTCCGCAAATTGTAATAATATTGTTTATGAAGTTACTGAGTGAACATCAAAACATAAACTCAATGCTTTATTTATTTTTAGAAAAATGGTTCATATCTGTCATTTCCGTTTAGGCATTTAGTTGTTTACAGCACTTTAATTACAGAAATTACTCTTAAAATATTTTGAAGATAACATATATAGTTAATTATTATGTAAAATTCTAATCTTTAATAGTTTTGAACTGTCTTTTTAGAACTCTTGCACTAATAACAAACATACTACTTAATTATATAAAACGATACGTTGTTTACCCAGAAACCAAGATTTTTCAGATTAACAAACATATAGAAAATCAAAAGCAGCCAGTAGATACAAAAATAACGATGAAGTATAGAAGAATAATAAAGAAACAAGACAAACCATAACAATAAGACAAGTGAACACATAACACAAACTGCAAAAATTACATAAATTGTGTACACGAACAGCACACATCAACGGAAAACTAAATCTATGAGGTATATTCACTCACAAAAATCTCAACAGATAAATGACATGCTATATATGTGACAGGTGAGCTCCTTCTGATAGGGCGTTTTAGAGTTATATTACCATATTGTAGTTAAGCTTTATGTAATAGTTATCCCATGAGGACGCAGTGTGTCAGTGTAATATCGTTCCGATAGCCGGCGAGCATAGGGTGATGTAACACTGACATACCAAGTCCGAATGGCATTACTATTTTACATCCCAACTGATTTTATAATAGACGAAAACACATTTCAATTCAAAAAATTAAGTTTAGAACGCCATACAACCATTATAATATACTTTATATGTTACTTTATAATGTATACCCTTTATGACCCGAACACAATGATTGAATATGAAACAATATCAACTCGTTCCACTGGCGAATCGGCCCATACTAGATCGCCACTTTATAAAAAATCGTTCCACTCTTGTTTATCGACTCGCCCCACTTTGAAAAAGTGTAAAATCAAATTTAACAATCAGTCTGACAACTCACGTATTTAAGAATAGGGTTAACTCTACTGAATTAAGGTCTGCCTAATCCCCCACACATAAAACTATCTTGCTTCTTTTAAGTATATGAAATTAATGATAGATGGTATCCACTTTTCCTGGTTTAGTGGTATGTCTCGTGGGTTGATATGCTAAAGGTCTTGAGATGAATTCCAGCATAGACACTGGATTTTTTTTCTACGTAAATTTTGATATATAGTCTTTTTCTTATAATAAGTATAAGTTTTATAGTGGATTTGACATTCCCGCCAAAATGTTACAGCACAAAGGAAAGCAGGCAAAACAAAGAAACCCAAGCTGGGGTGATCTGTTAGGGTGATCCGATTCAGATCACCTCTCGTAGAAGACAGGAGATTGGATGTAATATTGTTTACCATGTGTAAATGCCAGACTGGACATTATCAACTTCAAATCTATTATATTGAGATAAATCACACAAGCAATAACGATTATAAGGTTTTTGTATTTAATTGCAATGACTAAGAAGTGTAAACATTTTTTTTCAGGACGGAATATTTTTATATGAATTATGTTGAAATCAAAACAACATTTTATCGAAAAGAAAACAAAAGTGGAACAAAATTTACATACCCTTTATATTTTTAGGTTGATATGTCCTTCGTTATGCTCGCAGGGGATTAAGTTTCTGCAAGTATAAACTACTTAAAGGAATTGAATAACCTCATTTATAATCTAGTTTAATGCAATATGCAAATACGATTACAAACTAGTCCATGCTTTCAAAATAAATGATAATATGATTTTCCTGTGAAACATCTATCCACTTTAAATCTTTAAAAGTCTACAAAGAGTTATATTGTTTTCCCATTTTTATGTTTGTCAAAGAACATGGCTTATAAGACGTCAACCTTGAATATATATATATATATATTTGATGAATTTTTTGTTTTGAACGATTTCTATTTATACGGAAAAATTAATAGCAGAATTTAGACATCTCAGAAACAATTTTGCCTTGAAACAGGCTTCATATGGAACCCTTAGACAGTTGTTGAAAAGGTTCTTAACGTGCAAAGATCGAGGCATCGTACTTAATGTCCCTATTCTGACCAGACTCGTCTGAGTACTTGTATATTCCATACAGTCAACCGGACGTCCGACTTTGGTTAGGAGTTTGCGGTATATCGAAAGACTTAATTGACTGGAAATACTGTAAAAATAATGTGTCAAAATGTAATGAAAATAAATATTTTTTCTAACAAAATGCACAGCTTTGCAAGAAACAATTCTGTCTGGTGTACAAATTTATAACCCTGGTACCTTTGATAACTAACTACTATACAAAATGGAAAATGATTTTCGCGCCTAAAAAAATACACCGTACAAAAAAAAAACCAAAAGAAAATTAATATTCTATACACAAACAACCAACACTCTCATTAAATTAAATGGTTTGAAATAAATATTTTTAACTGGACAATTTTTTAATTTTTGTCATATGAATAAATAACTTGATTCATAGTACTATTATACTAATCTTTATTCGTTATATGCAATTTCATTGAATATACACAATAAAATCCACATTCACACTATCTAGTTTAGAGAACATTTAATCCATGCAAGGGCTTCATTGACCATCGATTGTATGTAGTGAAAACTTGTTTAAACTGTATGTAACCTTTATTTTTTACCAATGGGAGCGTAATTGAAATTAGTTTAGGAGCATAGTACACTTACACAACACCGGTCATGTGAACCAGAAGAGAACATCATTGCATTTGATTGATTGTAAAATTGAGATTGGAAATGGGGAATGCTTCAAAGAGACAACAATCCGACCAAAGAGCAGACAACCGCCGAAGGACACGGGTGGGTCTTCAATACAGCGAGAAACTTTCGCACCCGGAGGCGTCCTTCAGCTGACCCTTAAACAAATATCTTTACTAGT
This sequence comes from Mytilus trossulus, assembly GCF_036588685.1. Classification (NCBI taxonomy): domain Eukaryota; kingdom Metazoa; phylum Mollusca; class Bivalvia; order Mytilida; family Mytilidae; genus Mytilus; species Mytilus trossulus. The sequence goes on from NC_086379.1 coordinate 75,520,048, forward strand.
CCAGTGATAATGGACGTCATACTAAACTCCGCATTATACCCAAGAAACGCAAATTAAAAAGCATACAAAACTAACAAAGGCCAGATATTTTTCACTTGGGACAGGCGGTGGGGTTATACATGTTTTTTTTATATCTCAACTTTCCCCCTATACCTCTAGCCAATATAGAAAGAATAGAAAAAAACACATAACAATACGCACAGTAAAACTCAGTTCAAGAGAAGTCCAAGTTCGATGTCAATAGAGGTAACGAAAGAAAATAAATAAGATGACATTAATTTATAAATAACAACAGACTACTAGCAGTTACTGACATGTCAACTCCAGACATCTATTAAACTGGTTGAAAGATAATGTCTTCATCATATGAATACCATTCACAATCCCTCCTGTTAGGGATTTAGTTTTATACCAATATAAAATCTATAGAAGAACATAACCCGTTCCATGTCAACAACTGGTTTTAAAATAAATGTCATACTAAAGAATAAACGTGAATACCTTTATTTTTTTTGCTGTTTTCAACTTTGAAAATATAGTTGAAAATGTGATTTTTTCTAAACGAATCAAATTAGTAAGAATATACACCATTATAATATAATCATATATAACGTATATAGTGCCGATGTAATTTATGACTATTTGTTAGAATATGATTTGTATTGTCTATTAATTTTACAAAGCATGTCAAAGGGTTAAATATGTCGTGTGTAATTTTGGAAATTTTGAAGTAAAGGTCTTTTTTTGTTACCGAACTACTGAGAAGACCAATATTTGTAGTACATGTATATCTTTGAACTTGTGACTGATAACAATTAAAAAAAAACATGAATGAAAAAAAAATAAAAACTATTGTTCAACCTTAAAGCAAGTGTCCGCTAGAAATCAAGTTAAGTGAATTGTTAATTTAATCCATTATGGTTGTGTTTCTACATTTTCATGTATTTTTCATTTGCTGTTGTCGAACCTTAGTTACTCAATATAAATATAAGAAGATGTGGTATGATTGCCATCGGTACAACCTTCCACCAGTGACCTAATGTCGTAGATTTCAGCAACTATAGAATAAAGAAGGGAAACAACATGCTTTTAAACGACAAAAGTTGTAACTTTAGGACAAAAAGTTAATGATTTCATTGTTTTTTTTATTTTGCTTAATTAAGAAAAGTGTGGGCAAAAATAATAAAAGGGAAATTCAAACTTATAAGTCGAAAACGAACTGACAATGACATGTCAAAACCCAAAACACGACGTAAAGACAAACAACAGTATACAAAATATAACATAGACCATAAAAGACCGAGGAACACGAACAAAGTAAGGCGTGATATTGGGTGCTGCATATTGATAAGCAGATCCTGCTCAACAAATGAAAACCGTCGTGTTGCCAAGTACAATGTAAGTACAAACCCGAACATAGGTCAATTTGGGTAGGTCACATTTAATGGGAGAAAAACAGACGAAATCATTTCAAAACAGCAGAAGAACAACAGTTCATAGAACACATGATAGGTTTAACGTGGGCAATATGAACTATTGAAAACTGGGTTTTAACTTTGATGTTTACATCGGTTGAGTTGTTTTTGAAGCCCTAGCGTACAATGGCATCAGTTTTGTAATTAAAACCTAGGTTCATTGTCTTCGTTATCTATCTTGTTAGAAAAGAGAGGATATGGTACTTCAATTATCGACATGCAAAACCTATATTATAACAAAAACAAATACAAACGTAATTAACCAGTGTTTGTGATGTTATTCATTTCAAATTCAAAGTGAAACTTTGAACTGGACTAAGATCTATTACTTAAGGATTATTTTAAAGAAATTACAACCATCTGTTTAAACATCGCATCTTTGTCAAGTTTTAAAGTTTCAAAGGTCGCTAAATGAAGCAAAGCCGCATTTTATGACTTGGGAGCAAAGTACGCTTGTACTTTCATATCCGATTTTACAATTAGTGTAAAACAAATCAAAGCAAGATACATTCCTATGAAATTTCAATTCAACGTGTGTATGACATGCATACAAAATTATCCGCTAACTGTACCAATATTGTTTATGGTGTTACTCAGTGAAAATCAATTTTAATTTTAATTCTTTTATTTATTTTTAGAAAAATAGTTCATATATGTCATTTTCGTTTAGGCATTTATTTGTTTACAGCACTATAATTGCAGAACTCATTCTTAAAATATCTAAAAGATTACATATATAGTTACTGATTATGCAAAACAAATTATTTGATTATTATAAACTGTATTCTAAGAACTCCTTTACTGATAACGAAACTTCTCCCAAATTATAAAAATAAGATATAAAACGTTGTTTACACACAGAAACCGAGATTTTAAGATAAATAATAATCATAGGATATAAAACCAACCAGTAGACACCATCACAACACTCTTATCTAAAAGATTACCCAAGAAATGAGACGAACTCACAGAAATAAAACGAATGAACACATTGACAACAACGACAAAACTCAATATATGTACATGAACAGCACACACCAACACCCATATACATATATGAACTATATGAACTCACTACAATCTTAAAAGAGATACATGTATATTAATACATGTTATTGAAGGGCAAGCTCATTCTGCTTCGCCTACTACAGTTTTATTACAATATGGTAGTTTAGCTTTCTTATGGGTTTTTCAATATGTAAATGCCAGACTGAAAATGATCAACCCCAAATCCATCATGTTAAGCTTCATCAAATAAACACCAAAGATTATAAGAATTTGTTTTTAATTGCAATGACTAAAGGGTATAAATGTTTTATTTCATGACGGAATACTTGTATATAATTAATATTGAAATCAAAACAGCATCTTATCGAGAAAAAAAATTAGGGGAACAACATTTTAGATGTTTAGGTTGATACGTCCTTCGTTTTGCACTCAGGGGATTCAGTTTTTGCAAGTATAAACTTCTCAAGGGAATGGAATAAACTCATTAATAATCAAGTTTAATGCAATATGCAAATGATAATTTAGTTCATGCTTTCAAAATAACTGATAATTTAATTTTCCTGTAAGACAGTTATCATTTACGAATCGTTTAAAGTGTGCAAATAGATTTTTCCCCGTCTTTATGCTTGTCAAAGGACACGGGTTAAAAGATGTCAGCCTGGAATAAATATATGTTTGACGAATATTGACGATTTCTAGTAATATGAATTGTAGTTGTCTGATAACAGATTTTAAAAACTATTAATTCTAGAATAAATGTATCATTATAATTCAAACTATACTTGATTCATTTAAATTCAGCACACATGTTACTTAGATGGTCCGAGGACGCATTCATCGCCCTTAAATATTTCGTTAGCATCCAGCAGATTAGAAAATAAAAACGATATGTAAAGGAATAATATTGAAACAAGACAAATTCATAGCAATAAAACAGATGAACCACCACCAACAACGGAAAAAAAGCAACAAACATACGTACACGAACAGCAAACACCAACATCAAACTAAATTTGTTAGCTTAATGTACTCACTAAAATCTCAACAGATATATGACAAGCTACTGACAGGTGAGCTCTTTCTGCTTGGCGTACTCAAGTTATATTACCATATTGTAGTTTAGCTTTTCTTATTATTTTCAAATGTGTATATATAAAGGCAACAGTAGTATACCGCTGTTCAAAATTCATCAATCGATAGAGAAAATGGGTTACAAACTAAAACTAAAGGAAACGTATCAAATATAAGAGAACTGCGACATAACCTAAATGTAAAACACACAAACACGAATTATATTGTAACAATTGACATTTTCCTGACTTGGTAATAGGCATTTTGTGAAAAAATGGGTTGAACCTTATTTAGCGGCCTGCCAAACATCCCGCCTTAATGGCAGTGTTAATCATTACATTAAAATGACAACATTACACGACAGGGCTACAATAAATAAACCATGTAAATAGGAGAAAATATAGGACAGAGAAGCAAACGAATAAAAGCCACCAAAAGGTAACAGGTTCAAAAATATTGTTATACGCCAGACGCTCTCTAAGTACACACAAAATGCTAGCCTGAAAATTATCAACCTCAAATCTATGGTGTTGAGCTTAATCATACAGACACAAACGGTTATAAGGCTTTTTTTAATTGCAATGAATTGAAATGACTAATAGGTATATATATTTTAGTTCAAGACAGAATATTTCCAAATGATTTATGTTGAAATCACAACAACATCTTATCGAAACGAAATCAAAAGGGGAACACAATTTACATACACTTTAAATTGTTAGATTGTTATGATCCTTCATTTTAATCTCAAGGAATGAAGTTTCTGCAAGTATAATCTGCTAAAGGGACTAGAATAAACTCATTGATAATCTAGTTTAATGCAATGTGTAAAAAAAGATTAAAAACTAGTTCATGCTTACAAAAAAAATGATAATTTGATTTCCTATGATGCAGTTATCATCTTCGAATCGTTGAAAGTATGTAAATAATTCATCAGGATTAAATTTTTTGTAGACGCTAGACGCGCGTTTCGTCTACTAATCAGTGACGCTCGAATCTAAAAAAAGGTAAAAGGTCAAATAAAGTACAAAGTTGAAGAGCATTGAGGACCAAAATTCCTAAAAGTTTTGCCGAATACAGCTAAGGTAATCTATGCCTGAGGTAGAAAAGCCTAAGTTTTTCAAAAATTAAAGATATTTTTGTTCTCGTTTTTATGATTTGAGAAGACTTTTCTTTAAACGACATTTATCGATACGAATAAATGAATAGCAGATTGAATTCATCTAAGAAACAATTTTGCTTTACATCAGGCCACATTCGGAACCCTCATACAGTTGTCGCAAAGGTTTTTAACGTGCAAAGATCAAGGCATCATTCTTAATGTCTGACGATGACGATGGAAGTTTTAACCACTTGACTGGCTATACATCCTTTGCACGGTCGGCATTCCCACCTGACTCATCTGAGTACTATACAGCCTAAAGAACTTTCAACTTTGTCGAGTGGTTTACGGTCAATCAAAAGAAGACCAAAGTGACCGGAACTAACAGTACATAATAATGTGACGAAGACGTAATGAAAATAGATAGTTTGTCTTACAAAGTTCAGAAATTTGCAAATAAAGTCATCATAGATACCAGGATAAAATTTTGTATTTACGCCAGAAGCGCATTTCATCTACAAAAGACTCATCACGGACGCTCGAATCCCAAAAACTTAAAAATGCCAAAGAAGGTATAAAGTTGAAGAGCATTGATAACAAACATTCTTAAAAGTATTGCCAAATACGGCTAAAGTATTATCCAAAAGGAAAGTATTTTTTGCGCCTAATAAATATATTGTACAAAAAACGAAGGAGGGTATGACGCAGAATTAGGGTCATAAATATCGAATTTAGAATATGCTTAAATCATTTTAGCATATGCTATATTATATTTTAGCATATGCTTAAATGATTTTAGCATAAGCTAAATTCATTTTAGCTTAAGCTTAATTTATTTTAGCTTAAGCTTAATTCATTTTAGCATAAGCTGAATTCATTTTTGCATAAGCTAAAATCAATTTAGCATATGCTGAATTGTGTAGCTTATACATAAATGTTGGCGCGGAATCAAGGTCATAAATATAAAAATAAAAGTTTATTTTAGCATATACTTAATGAATTTAGCTTATGCTAAAATGATTTTAGCTTATGCTAAAATGAATTTAGCTTATGCTAAAATGATTTTAGCTTATGCTAAATTGATTTTAGCTTATGCTAAAATGATTTTAGCTTATGCTAAAATGAATTCAGCTTATGCTTAATTAATTGTTTTATCCAATCAAAATCTCGCTTTCTTAACTACTTTTATAGGACTTTATACTTTTCTCTGGTATAAATAAATAGCCACTTTTCTCAAATTAATAAATTTTTTTCTAATGTAAATACATATATAAATAAGGGGTAATATGGTCCTCTGTCATTCCGCTAAATCCGTCTCTGCTGCCAATTAAGCTGATTTTGAATAAAAAATTAGGTCTCGCATGTTGGAAAATTTATTTTAAATTCTTGACACGTGTTTGTTGTTTAAATAAAATTCTATGTGTAATTGTGTATACATTGTATTTGATCATTTAACCCGTAACAGTGCTATAGATACACAATGTGTAAATTTGTTGCCGATTATAAATGAAAATTTCACTGCTGTGTGGGGTTTAAAGGTCGAATACAAAATACAATATATACATCAAAATAGATGACATTCAAGTTGAGATTCGAACAAATGATGTTTTTCAATCTTGTTCAATGATTTAGCACTATCAGAAATACAGGTCAATTTCTATTTGCAGCACAATCCGGGATTCCCATTAAAATTTTGTAGTTTTCGAGTAGCCTGTTTTTGATGATTCTTAACTTTTGCCAATCCTTTTTACTTGTTACAGGAGAGGTCAGTGCCACACCTCCGGGGACTTCGATGTTTTTCAATCTTGGTCAATGATTTAGCACTATCAGAAAGACAGGTCAACTTCTATTTTCAGCACAATCTCATTTGTAGTTTGAGTAGTTGTTTTTGATCGTTCTTAACTTTTGCCAATTCCGGAGGGGTCATGCAGTGGAAGGGGGGGGGGAGGGGGAGCTTTGTATCTTTTTGATATTTTGATTCCAGCTTTTGGAAGAAACATATGTTTTTAAGATGAAAAAATATTTGTTTGTTTCAACCTCAGCTAATACTAAAATTGAAAGAAAAAAATTGCTTTATGTATACTTGTCGCAAAAAAAAAAAAATTATCAAAATAAACCTTGTCCGGACAAAATCCATAATCCCCTTTACCACCCCACCGTCTTAAAATCAAATGGTTGTTGCCTTAGTCGTAAAATCACTCGAGAAGAATGAATACATCCAAGCAAGCAGTGCATAAGATCTTGAATAGCTAAATCGACTTCTCGGCCATTCACGAAAAACTTTGGATCCCGTTGTTTAACTGGGTAAGTGACCAAAAAAACTATTATATTGAGCGTAGCAAGAATTTCTTCCCCTGAATAAAAAAAAACCTGATCAATTGATTTGATTTAAAACTGTGCACAATGTTGAAGTGCTTAAAAAAAAGGTCAAGCACAGACACTTTTCTCAGAAAAAATATAACTGAAACCTTAATAAAAGTGCCTGTGAGGCCAAATAAATTTTCAGCTCATTTACATTTGTAGTTTTAGATCGAAGTATGTTGTTTTCAAATTATGTATCCCCCTTTTTTCCAGATATAAAAGGGGGGATAAATCGAGTCAAATTTAATTAAATGTACATTTTTTGTAAGTGTAAACGAGGCATTAGACAGTGACTTGATTTCCTACTTAGAGCTTACCTATTACCTTAACCATGAAAAAACTTTAAAACAAACCATATTCCATATAAAATATTGTGAGCTTCCATCTAGACTATAAGGATGTTAGCAATTAAAGGCTACCTATAGCCTTCAATAATGACAAAAACCCATACCGTATGGTTGGCTATATTTTATTTTACAAAAAATCAAAAATAAGTCGACAGACATAAACCATCGACGACCACAGTACTATAATCTTCTAACTTGGGACAGACACATACAAAATATGCATGCAAATATAGTTAAACATGCATGTGAGCGTTCAATTCATCCTTGAACTTGGACAGTGGTGTAACAGTACAACATAAGAACAAACTGTAAAATCAATTAAAAACAGATTAACTTTAAAGATCGGTACGAAACCACTAAAAAAAAACACACTAACATTATTTTTAGATAATAGCCATAGACACAAAGCATCGAAATAAGAATATGTACAATTACTGAAAGTGTGTCCAAAGGCTTTTTTAAGCATTACACTAAGACTGATATAAATCTTGTTCTCTAAGACTCGAGTATCAATCACTACATAACCAACATATTTAGTCAGAAACAGTCTGATGGACGCCTCCGGGTGTGGGAACTTCTCGCTGCATTGAAGACCTATTGGTGGCCTTCTGCTGTTGTCTTTTCTATGGTCAGGTTGTTGTCTTTTTGACACATTCCCCATTTCAATTCTCAATTTTACGAGAAACGCAATGGCCTTGTATTCTACAATTCAGGTTTTTGAAAAGTTGTGATCCAAAGGTTTTTGAACATCGAAAATTTGCAATAAAAATAAAAGTTAGGATCGACTAGCACAGTTTCTTTAAGTTCCACCATCATCTACATATCATATACAGTCAAGACAAAAATCGACAAATTACTGTATAGTTTAATATTATTCCTGAAAAAATCAAATGGTTCAGGTTTTAAGTCCGACTGGTTAAGCAAAATTGAGTTAGGAAAGCACAAAGAAAAAATGTAACGAACACAGCGATTTCTTCCTACCAATTGATTTTGTTTTTACACTTGTATAATTACACCAAATGCAATAAACAAAGTACAGTTCCAATGGTCTAAAAGGCCCAGGTGGTACAAGTCATGGTTTGTCCTCACCATAGGTCCAAACTTATGTCTGCAAGGTCTAACAGGCCTACCCCTAATTTTTAAAAATCTTACAAAAATTCCCTTTGGTAAATCATGTTTACCCACAAGGTACAAATGATAGGTAATGGTCTATGGTTCAAGTGGGACAATTCATGGTTTGTTTTCACCATAACTCCAAAGATATATATTTTATGGATGTCTTCAAAAGGTCCGAACTTGGGTCTAAATAGTTTAACATGCCTACCCCAAATATTTTAAAGAGTGTCAAAATTTTCCTTACTTTTTTACCTACTAGGTGCATTTTGTAGGTAATGGTCAAATGTCTAATGGGCCAAAAGGCCCAGGTGGGACAACTGATGGTTTGTCCAACATGCCTACCACTAACTTGTAAAAGTCTGTTAAGTACGTTTGCATGAATCTTATGCAAATTTTAGGTTTATAGACATATCTTATAATCATCGTAAACTTCATTTATGTCATCCAATAAAAAAAAAATCTGCAATATTCGACGGCAGGTTTATTTGCATTTAAAAGATTCTCTCAAAATATATTTAGAAGAGTCCACTGGGGCATTCATTTTGTTTAAAAAGAAGACCTTCTGGAGCGTCCTTGGAGTCGCATAGATATAGCCGGGAACCAATCATTATATTGTCATCCGAGAAACGCAGACACTAAACATATTTTTTCCGAAACATCCCAAAACATTCTGGTGACATGTTTTTATTGTGAACGAATGAAATATGCTTTACTAGTATACAGTAGAGATCACTTCTAACCTGTCTTTAAATCTTTCAGTTTTACTGTCAAGAGAACTGTTCTGGAACATGACGTAGTTCTCATGACACCTTTGTGGCACCGTTAAAGTCCACAATTATAAGTCCTCACATATGTTTTTATTATTAGAAAATCAGTTTTTTTTTTGTACCAGTAGTACAATACAAAGCATGGGTTTTTATTCTTAGTAGTTACAAATGTAGATCAATAAAAAAAAATACAGAATCTATAGAAGATTTTGTTTCGTTAATTCGATTTTTGTATTATGATGATCAGTTCAGTGAATCAAATAGGCCAATTTGGACATCATTTCTGATAAGTTATCTAGCCATATGTACTTTTACTTATAATAATGGTTTACTTTTACAAATTTTGACTTTGATGGCGACTTGTCTCCTTGGCACACATAGTACTATGGGCGTCATTCGGTTTATTGGAGAGAAATGATAGTGAAAAAACACCTATCGGTGACCATCGGTGGTAAAGTATAACGATCGGATCGTGATAACTCCGGTATCAGATCGTGAATTCAACCTTAACGAGTACATATATCCAGGGTCAATTACTAATCTAATTTGATTAATTACATTGACAAAGTTACAACAAAATAAAACTGCCTGTCAACTTGGTTCATCATCATGATCAGTATGTGAGAAAATCTAGTTTTAAAAGTACATCGTTTTTACAAAACTATAAAAGGCAGATTGCTCCTCGACATTTTAATGACATTAAAAATGTAAACAAATATTTTTTTTTATCATAATTCGAATGACAAAACTACTTTTCTCCGATACAGGTCATTTCATTTGAATGAATCAAATATTCCTCAAAGTTATTTTGTGTAATCATTATCATAAACTTTGTAAAAAAAGAAATATTTACACACAATTATATTTCGGATTTTGAATGATCACGTACCGCTTTTTGAAGACCGTTTTTCGAACATCGTGAAAAATCTGATGATACGAAGACTTGAAATCATTCTTCAATTACATGATTATTAGCTCACCGTCGTCGTTAACTTTTACAAAAATCTTCTCCTCTGAAACTACGAGGCGAAATTATCCAAACTTGGTCACAATCATCACTGGGGTATCTTGTTTAAAAATGTGTCCGGTAACCCAGCCAACCAACGAAGATGGCCTCCATGGCTAAAAAATAGAACATAGGGGTAAAATGTAGATTTTGGCTTATATCTCTAAAACCAAAGCATTAAGAGCAAATCTGACACGGCTGTTGCTAAACGGCGGAAACGGAAAACGGAACGAAAACGGAAACGGAAAGAAATTGGGGATGATAAAGAACTATGAAAATCAATAGATCTTGTCTTCTTGTTGGTAATTTTTGCTATTAAAAGTTTCTATCTATTTATTATATATTTCAATATAACAGGCGAAAATGAAAGTGAGAAAAATCGTCATACAAGGTAGATAACTCCTATAACAAGTTATTTGACCGTTTTGATGTGGATGGACATAAGGTAGAGCTCAACATTCTATTAAAATTGAGAATGAAAACGGGGGATATGTCAAAGAGGTAACGACCCGACCAAAGAGCAGACACCATCCATTGGTCTTCAACGCAGCGAGAACATCCCGCACACGGAGGTGGTATCAGCTGGCCCCAAAATTAAACTGTGTCCTAGTTAAGTGAAAATGAGCTTCACACTAAACTACAAAACATATAAATGAAATTAAATTAAAAAAATATACAAGACTAACAAAGACCAGAGGCTCCTGACTTGGGACAGTCGCAAAATTCGGCGAGTAGAAACATGTTTTGTGAGATCACAACCCTCCCCCTAAACATCTATAAAAAAGAAGAGGTGGTATGATTGCCAATGAGACAACTATCCACAAAAGACCAAAATGACACAGACATTAACAACCGTACGGCCTTCAACAATGAGCAAAGCCCATACCGCATAGTCAGCTATAAAAGGCCCCGATAAGACAATGTAAAACAATTCAAAGGAGAAAACTAACGGCCTTAATTATGTAAAAAAAAAATGAACGAAAAACAAATATGTAACCCATAAACAAACGACAACCACTGAATTACTGGCTCCTGACTTAGGACAGGCACATACATAAATAATGTGGCGGGGTTAAACATGTTAGCAGGATCCCAACCCTCCCCTAACTTGGACAGTGGTATAACAGTACAACATAAGAACGAACTATACAAATCAGTTCATAAAGGCTTAACTCATCAGCTGGACAATAACACAAGTGGACGTGGCCGGGTACTTATACATCCCGACACAAAAAGACACAATGAACAGATCTGAGAGTACTCGCAGTTATCTGGCAGCTAGTTCAAAGCCACTAACAACTAATAAAAAAACATGCATCTAAGACCAAACTATCAATCCGTACACATCCAACATCCAATGGATTTAGTGTAAAGACGTCATAAACAGCCAGAGAAAAACATGACCTTGTGCAATGCCAAGTTACAGGTATCGACAGATTGTAGATCCATGAATATGTATATGTATATAACATACTGTTATATTTAGTTAGCTTTTAATTTTCTGATAACAAAATCAATATTTATACCAATAAAAACAATATTCAGTGATCTTATTACAGTGTTGAATAGGTAACCTTTTAGAATAAGTTTATCTAGCCAATGTTGAATAATGAAACACTGTGACATATAAAGCAAAACACATACAGTGGAGATCACTTCTAACCTCTCATTAAATCTGTCAGAATCTGTCAGGAGAACTGTTCTACGACAGTTTGTAGAACTGTCAGTCTGACACCTTTTAGTCAGTTCTAGCTAGAACAGTTCTAACCTAGAACTGATTTGGTCAGTTCTACCTTGAACTGATTTGGACAGTTCTACCTACTTGTGTAAATAAGAAAATGTGGTATGAGTGACATTGAGACCAGTCTCCATCCACTATTTTTGTATTAATAATTGCTATCGGATTAACGTATTTTAACACCACATTCTGTATGTAAACTGTCCGATTTTAGAAACGCAACACTCATTTTGTCGAATTTTTTTTACCGAATCATGTTTTATCCTCATATAACTACTATTGCTTATCACACTTCTTTCTCTTTAAAAAAAAATCAACATCTGACTTATCTGTGGTTATTAAACCTACCGAAATAATGAGATTGCACGAATTTCAGAAAGCGAAATTTCGAACCAATAAAAGATTTTGTGAAACAGTTCTTTCAATACTTGGCCACATTTAAATTAGTTAAAAAATGTTGCATCTCCTACTTGGCAAGACTGAGAAATAAAAAAAACTTTATCCTGATTTAGATTAATTTCTCGCAATTTGATTGACTGATATTGTTCTTATTTTCAGTACAATTTTTTACACACACTGTGTAACTTATAGAATTAACCCATTAGAATACTGCAAACAGGAAAACGTGAACGTGATGCAACCAGACAATTTGACGTCAGAAACTCGTCTTTCTGTCCTTCCCACAATGACACCGATAGAAGAGATTTGTTGAAGACCATCAATGACCAGATCAACATGCAGTGACAATGCAACTTCAATAGAATTTGATTACGCAACGTCATTTGCGAGACAGACATACAGCCGCAACGTCAACTGCTAATCAAATTGCTGAATGCCATTTTGCACAGATTTATGCCTTAAATGTTTCCCTTTAACTGAACTGCCACAAAATCGACTGGAGAAAAACTTTTAAAGCCTTAAAGTTTCAACTGCATAATTGCAAAAACCCATTGTAATGGGTGGAACAACGATAAAATCAAAAGTTGAAAAACAGAACCCAAAAACGTGCCAAACATAATAGGTTGACTCTCTAGCAATCATTTTGGCGTTTGTTACAGACAGTCATTGCTTTTGACGGTTATTCGTTCATTGGTAAGGGGGAAACCAGGGTTTTAGTATAGACCACAATATCTGAACGTTGAAAATGACGTAATCAATTCAACTTTCGACCTGGAATTTTTTTTTAACAATGAAGAAATGAAAGAACTTTTTGTTCACAAAAATTTAATATGTGAAAATGGGAATAACAAAAAATAATCTAGTGTTGCGTTTCTACAGTCGGTCAGTATATATGCCTGTCCAAAGTCAGGATCCTGTTTTTCAGTGGTTTTCGTTTGTTAGTGTGTTACATATTTGTTTTTCGTTCTTTATTTTTGACATAATTTTGGCCGTTAGTTTCCTCGTGTGAATTATTTTGCATTTGCCATATCTGGTCCTTTTATAGCATGGGCTTTGCTCGTTGTTGAAGGCCGTATGATGACTTATAGTTGTTTAAAATTTCTATGTTATTTGATCTCTTGTGGAGAGTTGTCTCATTGTCAATCATACCACATCTTATTTTTTATATCTACATTATATATATATAATTATCATACCAAGACTGGACACACTGAAATGACTTCCCTGTTTCAGTATTTATATCAGTGAGTTTATTTCTACTACATGTACAAGCATTACATTAAATTGACAAATCAATTAACATAATGTCAAGGTGAGATAAATCTTTTCATTGCCCTATAATTTCATTCCATGCAACCAATAAATGTACCAAAATTATTATTGCTTAAAGGGGCACTAGCTATGAGATACATAGAAAATTTAGATTATGACTTTTTTTGTTCAATCATAAATGAAAGTGAGATAGGGAAACGATAATTCGGTATTTGCTGCAAGTATGGTTTAATTTTTTTCAAAATAAGCAAAAAAGATCGATTATGAATAAGCCGGAGTGCATAGAGAAAGCATAGAGCAAGCAACGACCATCGCCATGTAGATAACGGACTATATCCTAGAAGATCGTGATATAGTGATTACTGCATGCAAATAAACTCTTTTGGTCACTCGGCAAACGAGGCAGATGAATTTCTTTAAATAATAAAAAAAAATTGTGTTTAGTTTTTAAAAACACCATTTGCATGAGCTTTCAATTTATCTATTACATAGTTATGCAGTACAATGAGATATCAAGTCGACGACATGGGTATCTATCAAGTTGGATGACAAAAATGCATAACCTCCGATTTTCTTTAAAAAATTACCACGAACGGAGAACACATCAATCTATTAGTTCAGTAATTTTCGTATCTGCCCTTCCATTATGTGACTGAAGCACAACGACTTTGTGCACTGTTTTTAAACAAATCAGTTGATCAGTGTTTGATTCCGGGGGAGAGATTCTTGCTATTCTCAATATAATAGGAACTTTTTTGGCCATTTACCCGTTTCAACAACGGGATTCAAATATGTTCGTGACTGGTCGAGAAGTCGAGTATGCTATTCTCTCATGCACCGCTTGCTTGGATGCATTTATTCTTCTCGAGTGATTTTGCAACTACAGCAGCAACCATTTTTAATAAATACGCCACGTATGCACCAGGTATTAATTATCTTCATTAAGATGGAAAACAAGAAAACTTAAAGAAGAATTTGATTTTCGGTTGGGGTGTGGTGGTGGTGGTGGGGGGGGTGTAGGGGGTTTGGGGGCAATAAATTTTTTCCCCGGACTAAGTTTTTTTTTCAAAGACAAGTCGACAGCAATTTTTTTCTTTCAATTTTAGCATAACATATACTGGCAGCTGAGGGTAAAATAAAACTTTTCCAAAAAATCTTTAAAAAAAACCGCCCCCCCCCTCAGAAAATCAAATAGTTGCTGTCTTATTTCGATTTTGCATATTTTTTTTAATGTTATTTTTTGGAGATTTTCGTAAGTCACTATGTTTTTTACTTGATTTTGGTAGATTGTTACTACTGAAGAAAAGTTGCTTTTTATACTCAACACCATCACAAATAAATAAATTGGGGTCCTATATCAAAAGGTCATTAGAACTGAGGACAGGGGACACTGGAATATTTACTGTAAATGAATGATGGTGTGGTATATGAATTATGATTTTATTGTTTACTGATTTTGAATGTTACAAAATTAATGTTTAAAGTTTATATGGCAAAAGATATTTGAATTGAATTGTTACTTTGAAATCTGAAAGTGGGTTGGGTCGAAGTCCACGGAGGTGTGGCACTGACCCCTCCTGTAACAAGTAAAAAGGATTGGCAAAAGTTAAGAATGGTCAAAAACAGGACAACTTGAAAACTACAAAATTTTAATGGGATTGTGCTGTAAATAGAAATTGACCTGTATTTCTGATAGTGCTAAATCATTGAACAAGATTGAAAAACATAATTTGTTCCAATTTCATCTTGTCATCTATTTTAATGTATACATTGTATTTTGTATTCGACCTTAAAACCCCACGCAGCAGTGAAATTTTCATTTATGCAATCGGCAACAAATGTACACATTGTGTATCTATAGCACCGTTACGGGTTAAATGATCAAATACAATGTATACACAATTACACATAGAATTTTATTTAAACAACAAACACGTGTCAAGAATTTAAAATATATTTTCCAACATGCGAGACCTAATTTTTTTTATACAAAATCAGCTTAATTGGCAGCAGAGACGGATTTAGCGGAATGACAGAGGGCCTTAGTACCCCTTATTCATATATGTATTTACATTAGAAAAAAAAATATTAATTTGAGAAAAGTAGTTATTTATGTATACCAGAGAGAAGTATAAAGTCCTATAAAAGTAGTTAAGAAAGCGAGATTTTGATTGGATAAAACTATTAATTAAGCATAAGCTGAATTCATTTTAGCATAAGCTAAAATCATTTTAGCATAAGCTAAATTCATTTTAGCATAAGCTAAATTCATTTTAGCATAAGCTAACTTCATTTTAGCATAAGCTAAATTCATTAAGTATATGCTAAAATAATTTTTTATTTAAATATTTATGACCTTGATTCCGCGCCAACATTTATGTATAAGCTAAACAATTCAGCATATGCTAAATTGATTTTAGCTTATGCAAAAATTAATTCAGCTTATGCTAAAATGAATTCAGCTTAAGCTAAAATGAATTTAGCTTATGCTAAAATCATTTTAGCATATGCTAAAATATAATATAGCATATGCTAAAATGATTTAAGCATATGCTAAATTCGATATTTAATTATGACCCTAATTCCGCGTCATAGGAGGGTGAATATTTTATCGACATACAATCTCATAGAAATTCAAATGGTCCACAAAGTTTTATATTAATGTGTTTTTAATGAACAAGTCTGGATTATTTTGTCATACAAGTAGATAACTATCATTAATAATCTGTAATCGATGTATGCAACCTCATTTAATCTTCATAATTAAATCCGCGTTCACAGTATTTAGTTTAATGTACACTTAATCACCGTGTAGAACGCCACATGCGGGGTGTCGGCTATGTTTGACATGGGGTGGCAATTTTGAAGCGACAAAAAAGTAACAAGGTAAGTTCAAGCAACAAAATTTCTTATTTTAAGAACTCTCAGTACCATAAAATGTATTGCACGGAAGGAACCGCAACGTAATCTATTTCCTGAAAGCAGATGCAGTCGTTTTCAGTGCTCAGTTTTCTCAAACACCTTGCCCTAGTTTTCTGTGTTGCAGATTTTGAGGCTTTATATGCAAATTTCGGTATAAAAAAACTACTTTACACAACTACCCTCCGTATCATTTATATAGAATTGTATTCCTCTCATGGACTTCTACCAAATACCAGTTTCTTAGTTAAAATTAATTGGTTTTAAAACTTTTATTCATCAAAATATGAGGTGTCGCTCGGGGTGTCAGATTTTGCATGTCCAGGGGTAGAGGCTTGTCATTAAAAAGGAATACATTTTCTTATAAATCGGTCTCTGTCTGTTACTTTTTAATTCAAACACACCTACATTGTTATGATGACAAATTACAAACTTAAGCCAAGGTATGTTATTGGGTCCATATTTTAGTCTTTTAAGTAATGTGCATTTTTATTGATAAACATAGCAAATAGAGCCTCAAAGTGAAAAAAATAATTGTATATGAATAGAAGTGAAATGTAATTTGTTTTATATTATACTTTTAGATAATAAAAATATTGACAAATGCACGTAAGAATATGAAAATTACACGTATGGATGAAGGAGGGTGACTGTACCCGATTTATTATCAAATCATTTTGATTTAAATTAAGTTGCATAGGAATACAATTAATTAAATGATTTGAACAGACCAATCTGATGTTATTCTATTTAACATGAATCTAAAATTGAGAATGGAAATGGGGAATGTGTCAAAGAGACAACAACCCGACAAAATAAAAAACAACAGCAGAAGGTCACCAACAGGCCTTCAATGTAACGAGAAATTCCCGCACCCGGAGGCGTCCTTCAGCTGGCCCCTAAACAAATATATACTAGTCATTCGATGAAATGGATACATGGATAAATTCAGTAGCCAAATGAACTTTTTTAAAAATTTTATTCGATGTTTTGAAATCATTTACAATTGTAGTATCATTGTCTTCAGGATTACTTGAAGTTGTGTTTTCATTCGATGAAAAAGATTCCGGTGAGTGTTTCTTAGGAGAGAGTATTCTAGTTCTTTTTGGAGTGATGCATTTTTGCGGGGTGCACGAGTGCTTTTTAGATAAACCTGGTGATGAAGTATGATGCAGTTACGCTGGTGGAGGTTTCGGGCAGATCTTATATTGAGGACTATTTTGTGATTTTCCACCAGGTTTGGGTTTATTGAGCCATAGCCTTGACTTTTGTCTGACCATGGCCAACTGAAAAGGAAAAGAAATCATTAACCAGCTTTAAAATTAAATATTTTGAGCCATTTTGTACTATGAATGAAATCAAAAGCATACTTTTTATAAGACTAAAACAGACAAAATGAAGTACCCTTATTTTGTCATAGTATAGAAATTGTGTTTGAAATAAAATGTATCATATGAAGACTAATTTACATGCAAACATATCTTTTTTTATGACAAGCCTCTACCCCTTGGCATGCAAAATCTGACACCCCGAGCGACACCTCATATTTTGATGAATAATAGTTTAAAACCAATTAATTTTAACTAAGAAACTGGTATTTGATGGAAGTCCATGAGAGGTATACAATTCTATATAAATAATAAGGAGGGTAGTTGTGTAAAGTAGTTTTTTATACCGAAATTTGCATATAAAGCCTCAAAATCTGCAACACAGAAAACTAGGGCGAGGTGTTTGCGAAAACTGAGCACTGAAAACGACTGCTTCTGCTTTCAGGAAATAGATTACGTTGCGGTTCCTTCCGTGCAATACATTTTATGTTACTGAGAGTTCTTAAAATAAGAAATGTTGATGCTTGAACTTACCTTGTTACTTTTTTGTCGCTTCAAAATTGCCACCCCGTGTCAAACATAGCCGACACCCGGCATGTGGCGTTTTACACGGTGTTAATCCACGCAGGGTCTACAATGACTACTGACTGCATATAGCGAACACTTGTTTTAACCTGCATGTAAGCAACACTATTAAACAAGGGGAACGTAATTGAGCTTATATTATGTGTAGAGTACACTTACACAACAACGAGCTTAGCTCAATGTGAACACGGCCTAAGATGCGTGAACATCTGTTTCGTTAAATTGAATTGAATTTGAAAATTTTTCGAAACATGCTGTACCATTGCCTTATAGGTGAAGGATTCAAAAGACGATTAGTTGAGCACCAATTAGGTGTGGCTGATCACGAGAAATTGTTTTTCTTAGTTTAAATTTTAACTGTAGCGTGTTTTAAGTGTTCTCATCTACAACAACTTGCTTTCCATCCATTCTTCGAACAACATAACATATGTATCAATTCCAAACGCTCTATACAAGTATAACATCTGCATGAGGTCGATACGAGGATATATCTACATAAAAGACGTATATAGCTTGAGGACGAGGTTCGAGGTTGATATATCCTCGTAACGACCTCATAAAAATACAACAGTTGAATATCATTATCGTAATTAAACCAGAAGAAATCCTTGTTTGATTGTGTCAGATATTCTATACAATAAACGGAATATCATTTTTCATTCTGCTGTTTTCAACTTTGAAAATGATATTATTTCTAAACGAATATAAGAATGTAAACAATTATCACAATTTCATAAATAACATTTTTAGTGCTAATGGATTTTATAAGTATTTGTTTGAACATGATTTGTATGCTCTATCAATGTTACAAAGCATGTCGAATGGTTAAATATATCTCGTGTAGTTTTGGAAATTTCTATCTTTAGGTTTTTTGTCAGCACCGAACTACTAACTACTGAGCTAATGATACCATCTGGAATGTTAGTCCATTAACAGAGGTATCGACCCAGTGCTGTATAAAATTAAGCCACATGTGAAATAATTTCATACGTTATAAAGAAGCACACAATTATAGTCACAATAATAAGTACATTGCGATGTTTTTCAGATAGCATATTGCAAAATAGTTAGAGCAGTTTACATTTTATATTCAACCATGGCGTTGTCGATTACTTTTTTTATCTATGAGTTTGACTCTCCCTCTGGTATCTTTCGTCTCTCTTTTCCCGACAAATGTTCTGTTTTACGTATAAAATACAGAATTTTAAATGTCCAATATTTGTAGAATATATTTGAACTTGTGACTGATACCAATTAAAAAAAATACATTAATGAAAAAAACATAAAAATATTGTTCAACCTTAAAGCAATTGTCCGCAATGTGTCATCAGAGACCGAATGACGTAGATTTTAGCAACTGTAGAATAGAGACAGGAAAAAACATGTTTTTAAACGACAAAAGTTGTAACTTTAGGACATAATGTTATTGATTTTTTTTAGTCGAAATCATTTTTCCGACTTTGCTTTATTAACAAAAGAGAGGCGATAGATTCTAAAGGGAAATTCAAACTAATAAGTCGAAAACAAACTGACAATGCCATGTCTAAACAACGAAAAAACGTAGAGAAAAACAACAGTACACAAAATAAAGACCGAGTAACATAAACCCCATAAAAATCAGGTGTTGTGGAAGGGTATGCAGATTCTGATCATCATATGACAACCAGCGTGTTGCCTAATTGGGAAAAACCGGTGATCGGTCAATTTCGTTGGATCACATTCGAGGCAAATAAGTTCGCATTGTGGTAATGACAATTAGAATATATCGTCATCAGTTAAACTGATAATGGATGTTATTATGCGGCTTTTTTTCATTACAGTACTATACTTATGTTATGCTAATGTTTCATCAGAGGAAAAAAGGGTGTCAAAGATAACAGAGGGACAGTCAAACTCATAGATCGAAAAAAAAATTGTCAACGCAATGGCTAAAAATGAAACAAGCAAACAGAAAAATAACACTTAACAAGAAACAGCGTAGAAAAATAAACACTAAACAACACGAACCCCACCAAAAACTGGGGATGATCATGATCACAGGTGCTCCGAAAGGGTAGGCAGATGCTGCCCAACAAATGACACTTGTCGTGTTGCTAATTTTATTACAAACCAGGTAAATAGTCTTATTCGGAAGGTCACATTCATAAAAAGGGAAGGGGATTGTAGTTACGACGTAAAGAACATGTCCGATTTTATCTGGTAACGGTTATTCCTTAGCCGTATTTGGCACAACTTTTTTGAATTTTTGGTTTCTCCATGCTCTTTGTACTTGTTTGGCTTTATACATATTTTGATTTGAGCATCACTGATGAGTCTAACATAAACGAAACGCTCGTCTGGCGTACTAAATTGTAATCCTGATACCTTTGATAACTACTTAAACCATTTTTACGTAGCAAATGCAATGTTTTGCAGATTATTTTATATTTCTGATTATTATGGGTTTAGAGCGTATGGTTCAGTGTTGGTGTCAATCTATCTCTAGCTTTAATGTACTAAGAATATATATCACTTATCTGTTCTTAACTTTAAGATTGAATCAGCATTTTGAATTGATTTTTAAGTGTTTACAGAAAAATTCTAAATATCATGACCATGATGAAATAAATTTGTCTTAATACAGAGTTGTTATTCTGTTATTGCTGCTTCATGTACAATAATGACATCAGCAAATGTTAGTGAGTTTTCTGGTTTCTCTACCTCAAGCAATCCAATTGTAACTAATTGATTTTCAAATAATCTTCATATCCCTGACCCTCTCAGGCTATGTTGAATTTATTTGTTCCCTAATTTGCGTTTTCCGGTCTTATTATATGGAAGGAAATTGACCAATTTATGAAAATGGACGGCTTTAGAATTTGCTTAACGTCAATTAGTCATGGAATCTCCATTCTTTTATATGTTTCTGTGTAACAACATGGAGACAAACAGAAGTCATGATTTTGTTTGGCAACATATGAAAGTAATGGATCGATTAATTTGCTTCTTATGGTATACGCAAACCACTTTTGCATAGGTATTTACAAGTAATAAACAAAGGCAACAGAACATTCAGCTGTTTAAAAGTCATAAATCGATTTAGAAAAAAAATTCGGGTCACAAGCCAAAAACACATTTCTAACTTTGTGCAGGACATTTTAAGTTAAAATGTAACGGTTGAACCATTAATATGGCAATATTAGAAATACCACGAAAATGACAACATTTTATCACATGAATACAGTACAAAAACGCAGGAATATTATACCAGATTGAATATAATATAGTTCGTTTTACCGAGCCAGATTATTAACACTAAACCTCGACATCCTACGTTTTTATGAAATGATAAGACAATCAGACAGATGTTTAGGCTCACTATCTTTAAAAAACATTTATAAGGTGGACAATAACATTAAGTGTGGAAAAGCATCAACGGAAAGCTTCATGTAATTGGAATGACCTGACATACGGGTACCATTTCATTTAAAATTATATATCCATAACATGTTTAGAGCACAAGTGTTTTACTCAGACATGTAACATTATAACACTGCAAAACTACTTGTCTTATAACTGAAAAGCGTTTGAAAATTGGTTGAATTAAAAACGTTTGCTGAGTAAAACTGATTATCTGAGAAATTATTTCAGTAAGAAGATATACCAATCTTTTTGTAACTGTGATTACCATTTTGATAATATTTGTTTTGTTATTAAAGATGAAGAGATCACAAACAATAGTTTGTATCTTGTCATGTAAATTTTAATATCTCATGATATTTTCTACTGATATCTGTCTTCGTCTTTCGTTAACTTGTCTGGTTCGGCTGACCTTATATATGACGATCTATGTTTTCTAAGAATTCGATTACACGAAAGAATTACTCAATACTTTTATCTAACTTTGTCACTAACGACTCGTTTTATTTCATCAAAATGTCATAGGTAGTTAATTTCAGAAACGAAAATTGTTATGTTCATACATCAGTTATTTTTTATCTGTAATTGACGCATTTTTCCCAATATAGATCTTGATTATATTAATGATATTTGTTCATCAAGCTCTGAGCGAAACAAATACGATTGTCTTTGACGACATTGCTGATCTTTGGATTGAATAGTGCAAACATTCCAATATCTTTTTGATAATTTTGTTGATATTGATTTTTCATAAAAATCACACTAAGGCTTACACCAATACATACGTAGTCGTAAGTTATGAAGAGTCATACAGTAAGGTAAAATATTTGGTGAGCCATAACTCATGAATTGATGAAAAAAAGGGAACACGTTAGACTACTGACGTGTACAGTTCAGGTATGATGATGACCACTGACTGTAGTTATTAATCGTATACTTACGGTTTTTTAATTACAAAAAAAGAGACAAACTGCAATGATTCACTCACACTAAATAACCTTTATGACAAAACAAAATGTTCTGTACATAAAAGGGGAATTTAAGTATTAAAAACAACTGATATGAGTCATATCATGTAAATTTCTTAATCAGACCATTTTCATCTTCATCTTCTGCTCACGTGACTGATTAAACATATATTTCATCACGATGTACGTTTTTTCAAAGTTTTCGATTAGAATGTAAAATGAACTTGATATTTTACAAGTAATTTTGTTACTTACGACTCGTAGTAAGTTTTGTAATGTATTCGTTACATTCCAACAAATAACTTTACCAACGGAGTAATATTCTCAATAGACCTATGTAGAAA
Source organism: Mytilus trossulus (assembly GCF_036588685.1). NCBI lineage: Eukaryota > Metazoa > Mollusca > Bivalvia > Mytilida > Mytilidae > Mytilus > Mytilus trossulus. The sequence continues at coordinate 75,543,253 of NC_086379.1, forward strand.
GATTCTCATGTACAATCAGTTAATAACCGGAATAAACAAGGTCATCCTGTTGATATTCATGTCTTCCTATAATGGAAATCAATGGGAGATAGTACAACCAAGGTTAATGCCCGGATACATTTGAACACATTATCATGCGGAGAACATTGTTAATAATTTTAGATAATAATTCAAATGTTATTAATCTTTAACTGCATGCAATAAAGATTTTTCATTTATTGACGTTGAATACGTATTCTGTAGGACTTATTAACCAATTCAAAACAGAATCATATAAAAATAATCGTGTTAAAATGTCACATAAGCAGCACATTTATTTTGTTATATTTTAAAGTTTATGTTTTATATATCATTTTTTTTATTGTCTTATTGCATATTAGTTTGAGTTTTTTTTCTTTTAAAATTCCCTTAATTTTAATGCTTGATACGTGTTTTCCCACTTAAATAAAAACAAAATTTCTAACATAAATTTCATATAGATAATTATTTTTATATAATTTCCACATGTAATTTACCTGGTGCCTAATTCATTTGTAATTAGAGACAAATGACTAAAACAACAAATCTTGCAATAACAACATGTATTGTTCTTACACTAACTTCCCATGTAGGAATAGCCAGAATAGTAAATACAAAATATAGAAATAGCCAGAAAACACCGTTTCGATAGTGTCTCCATTTGAAATATTTCTTAAATGCAAATTCATACCAACCTGTTTTGTACCATTAGATGAACTAGTTAGGCTTGAAAATATTATGAGTATACAACCTGTTCATTTTTTGCATATTACAGAACAACCTCTTTAAATATTTTTAGGCGATTATTGTGTAAAAGTCAGCCCATCCTTTACATGAATGTTTACTAAACTTTGATGTATAGTGCACTTTTATGATCTGAACATTTCATTAAGATTTTAAAAGAAAGGCGAAAAAGACCAACAGGACATTATAAAATTGTATTACACGCCTTTTCACCGACAACGCCTCTGCAACTGAAATGTGTTGCCCAGATCCAAATCGGTTGTGCACGATTAAAAATTAACAACTTATTTTTAATGACAATATTGGTAATACATATCCTATCATGTCTGCCTTTGTGATAGCCGGTTGTATTGTGTTATTTATATGTAATTAGTTTTACTGACGCCGGATTTGAAATAAATCGACTGAATTCCCTTGTCCTAAACAATTATCTGACAAAATCATCACACTTATTACGTCACTAAATATTTTTTGTAATGTTTGATATTGAATTGGTGATAGGTTGTAGATTTACAGGGATATATTATGTAATATATACTGCACAAGATGTAATTTCGATTGATGCACACATAATTTATATGAAAACTATCTTTTAATCAAAAGTTTTTCTCGAAGCAGTGCGAGAAAACACACGGTTTCCAATTAACCGCTTTTTGCAGTCAAACAGGCTAAGGATAAAAGCAAAATAAGGATGATAGAAAATAAATGAAATTAGACAATACTTCTTTTTCAATGCTAAACTTGGTCCGTAAACGTTCTCAAAATTTCACTTATGATCACAGTATGATTAGTGCAATACTTCATGAGATATCTAAAATAACCTCAATATATTCAACTGCATAAGAGCTATAATCAAAATTCAATTAAAAAAAATGTTAAAACTGTAGAGCTGGTGTGTGCATTTATCATTGTGATTCGTGAACAATATACAAAACAAAAACCGAAAAGAAATTGCGATTTACCGAAACGCTACATACAAATCTCAGGTGCTGCTTTGCAAAACCTATTCCGTCGTAAACATTTATGAATTAATGGTAGAAAGAACATAAAGACAAGAACACATTTTCCGTCTTTTAAAGACTTCTCCATGCGACATACTGGACATTTGAAGATGATCCATATGTTGATCTGTGCACCGATTTACACTTAATCATCTAGAAAATGTGCATTCAGTAGGACATGAGCTCTTTTCTAAAAAAAATGTTCAAATAAAAAACAATATACCAAAGATATTACAATGTTAATGTAAGCATTTGTTTGAATGTCTTGCTTGTCGGCATGGCACGTTTGCTGATAGGATGAGGTTTTACAAGCATAAATCATGTATTATATATTGTACCAGTTTTAAATCGTTCAGTGCATATATTATTTGATTTCCGATTAATCACATATGCAGTCGGATAATACACGTTGAGGCAAATAAAGACATTTTTACATCCTCCCTTTCTCTATCTTTTTTGTTTAACACAGAACAGAGTAAAAGATACAAATTTATTCACTCAAATCCCCGTTACATTTCTATGTATAAGATCGAAAATGTTCCCTACAATCCACGTATTAGCGCTATAGAACCAGGTTTAATCCACCATTTTCTACATTTGAAAATGCGTGTACCAAGTCAGGAATATGACAGTTCTTGTCCATTCGTTTTTGATGCATTTTGTAATTTGATTTTGCCATGTGATTATGGACTTTCCGAATTGATTTTCCTCTGAGTTCAGTATTTTTGTGATTTTACTTTTTATTATTACACTATGATCAAAACACCCTTTGAAAAGCAGTATTCTACTGTTGCCTCTATTTCCTCCAGAAGCCTTAGAAAAGACATCGAATAGCTAACTATAGAATATAAATAATCAAAATGCATAGGTAATGAATGTTAGATAATGTTAGGTTGAAAAAAATATGCTTTTGTTATTGAAAATTTTGGAAAATATACAAAAATGCGTAATGATAGGCATGCAGCACACAGATGTTATTTTTTTTGTTGCTTTTTTTAGGTACAATTAAACAAAGCAAAAATTTAGGAATTAATAGTAAATAGTAATAGATTTTTTGTAAGAAAAATATATTGGTGTGAATATATCCGTCTCTTTAAAAACTTCTCTAGAATTACTGGTTATTTTAAGATAATTCCGATGTTGGTTTTAGTAATGTTTTTTTTATCTTTAATATGTGCATTCAGCCGAAAAGAGGTAGGACATACTTTTCAGAAACATATTTGAAAAAAAACTAAAAATCTAGTCATACGAAATATGTTATTGAAGTGCTTTTTGTTCTATTATTAATATTACTTTTACTGTTGAATGGTTTTATGTGATATCCGTTTGACGTGGCTCGGTAATTATAAATCTCGTCAATGTGTTTGTATTGGTTTTCATTTTTTGGTGGTTTGTTTTGTTTATGCGACTTTTTGTATTTCTTTTGTTCTTAGAACGTGACTCTACTTTAAAAGATCCCGTCAGTATGATATTGTTCTATTATATGTCATTATGATATATTTCTATTATGAATTACTATATACGTTGATCCACAAACGTCAGAATTATTCAATCGCGTAGTGGAATTAACTATTTTTTTATTCTTATAAATTCTATATATAACCTTTGGACTAGTTTAAATCTCGGTCTATTTCTGAAATTTATTCTTGCATACTTTTGATTTTTTAACCCTGTATGCTAACATTGCCTATGTAAATTTTAAAATTGTTTGTATGCACATTGAACGACAAATTTATGTGACGTATACAATTTTCGACGTCAGACACTCAAATCAATAAATGTGTTCGTAAATAGTAGATGTTTTTGTGTGTTCTGTTAAATTGTTCCTTTTAAAATTGTTATACGATGATGACTGATGTACCCATATTTTGATTATTTTATTTATTGTTTCTGTTAATTTAACACATCAATGTAAATATAACGGAATTTGATGAGACTGTCATTAAAGTGAGAGGGTTAGCGCTATAGAACCAGGTTTAATCTAGCATTTTCTTCATTTGAAAATGCCTGTACCAAGTCAGGAATATGACAGTTCTTGTCCATTCGTTTTTGATGCGTTTTGTTTTTTGATTTTGCCCTGTGATTATGGACTTTCCGAATTGATTTTCCTCTAAGTTCAGTATTTTTGTGATTTTACTTTTTTTTAACATATATTTAGTCATTACGATTAAATCCTATATTATAAGATGAAGTCCATTTTCCAATAGAAGCTTTAATAATGTTCAATATGGTTACGTTATTGATATGCTTGTTCTCTCTACGAACTCTAAATTGAAGAAATTTATTGTTGATAACGACCACATGAGCACCAGAAATGATGATTAATTTCAACTTCTTCCTAATCATCAAACGTTAATATTTATCGGTTAAGATATGCGCTATATACTACAGTACAGAAGATAAATCACGTACGTATCCAGATGTCTGGTTTTAACACTAAAAACTTGGTCCGGTTGTTGTAGTGCAAGTAAGGGAAATCCTCCTTAAAGTGGTCATGGGATTAACAATTGTGTAAATTATAATTTTTCTCCAGTAATATCTCTAAGTTCAATGTGCACTGCATTGCTTTATCATTGTCATTGAGTTATGAAATAAGCTAGTCATTGCTTTCTTTCTGTCATTATTTTATTTGAAAGAACATGTGTAATATTTGGTACCGACAAAGCTGACAAGTGATGATGAGTTTTTCCGTTGTTTTCCTCTTATAGTTGAGGTGTTTCCCTCGGTTTTAACTGTTTCCAGGATTCTGCTTACTCAAATTATGACTTTAGAACAGCGGTCTACTATTGATGCTTTTAATGAATCTTTCAGATACTGATCACTGTATAATATCCTGCATAAACAGATACATAAAAAATTTGAATGATCGAAACGCTTAAGGCACAACTTTGGTTTTAAGCAGTATGTTTAGTTTTATCAAAGAACAATATAAGAAAGAGAAAAAATCCACCATTATTTTCTCTAGTTTTCAAAAGAACTTTATTAGTGACAACATTCCTCAGGAAAGGACTAAGTGATATTCGCTTTATAAAAAAATACACACCAAATGAGCAATACGTCATTAAATCATGATATCACATTTTTGTCTTGAATTACAAGTTGTATGCCGAACATTTTCACAACGTTATTTGCGTGTTTGAAATAAAATATGTCGAGGACATAGGTGGATTTATGTGTTTGCAATGATTGACAATTTCAGATTAATGGTCACAACAATGCATTTCGTTCAGACTGCTGAATTAACCGACTTATATTTCATTGTAATCTACAAGGTTATAGTTGTCTACGGAAACAGAAGACAAGTAATAACTATGAATAGGAAATAATTAGATTTACTCAACTCATAAATTGAAGGTCTAAAATCTTTGTTTGTCGGATACAGAATAATGCCGAAATAACTTGAAATGAATGGCGTATTTTAGACTGAGAACAAAAGAAAGATTGATAATCAAATTCTTCAGTTAAAATATGTCCTATTAGAATCATTCTGCTTATTATTTGCAGTGCTTCAACCTTTCTACATGATATATAATATAACCCTTTAAAGATCGATAACTTTTAGGGTATATACCAGAACATGATAATAAACGCTGTCGTATTTCAATCAAGTTTGAAATTTAACCAACAGCTCATACAAAATCTTTTTGGTCTCGTGAGAAAAATAACTGATTGGATATTCTTCAAAAGTTTTCGTTGCTTGCTTAAAAAGGCATGTGACTTGCCAAAAATATGTAACAAAATATGCAATTCAATAGTGAAATATAGCGTTTACAAGATGAGATATAGCTTTATTGCAAAAGCAAATGAACAAAGTCTGTCAGACACGACTATCTGATATGGTGTGACAATCATGTTAAAAATGAAGCAAAAAAAAGAAGGGGTAATTTGACACCGAATTCCATAAAACAGCATATAGTTTCTTAACTTGATCGAACTAGGTATGTTTGTTTTTTTGTCTCTTTGAAACTGAGTTTTAAAGTAAATATAATATCAGTTGCCTTTAAAAGAGGAAATATTTTCTGCAGCCCCGGAAGTGAGATTTAAAACCTTTATCTCTCTGTCGTTAAATTGTTCGTCTTAACGCTGTTTGACAGAAACCATCGAAAGAATCATGTAATGTATGTATTTATATATTTCTTAGGGATAGAAATGGAGGTAAAAATCATTATTTGTTTTTACACGTAGGGATCTGTTCTTGCAAATTTTATCTATGATGAGTTTATTCGGTATAATTAAGAAATATACGAAGATATGAAGGTAGATGGAGACATGCGCGTGATTTTTATTGATACAGAGCGATACCTTCATAAAGTCGAAAGGATTTTCAATATTCTACTAGTCAAACACCAAAAAAAAACAAAGTTTAGATACTAGTACTGCTATTTTAACATTGCTCTCATTTTTCAGGAAATTAGGGTAGTTTTAATTATTGCTTTTGCATAAATCTTACATAAAGAAACACACATGTTTAATGCTAATCGAGTTCAATCAAATAGTTTTCATATGTACATGTTTAAGGTTTTAATGTATGTTTCATGCGTTTCGGTGTTGTGTCGTTGTTCTCCTCTTATATTTAATGCGTTTCGCTCGGTTTTGGTTTGTTATCCCGATTTTGCTTTTTGTCCATGGATTTATGAGTTTTGAACAGCGATATACTACTGTTGCCTTTATTTAAAGTATTCTTGAAAACAAGTATTAAGAGATAACAAAAACAGTCAGATATTTCTTCAAATCCTTCGTTAGTATGTGCAATTATTCTAATTAAAATTTAAATATTCTAATCAAAATCAAAATAGTCTGATTAATAAGTGGCATATTGGTATTAATCATTTAATGAAGATTAGTTCAGGCTTATATTGTGACGTTGCTGGTGATCATCAGTTGATCCCTAAAGCACACCTGCTTGCGCGTCAAAAAATGCCAAAAATAGGATGAAAACTAGTTGAATAGAAGTTGAATTTTTGGTCAAATTGGTAACCGAAAACGACGTTTTAAAATTAAGAATCAAAATAATTTAGAATTAAAATGTTTTACAGTTTTTCGTGGTAATGATGTTCTGGTCAATACAAACGGAACGAAAAGAAATAAACCGTCAGCAACGAAAAATCTGAGAGTATGGCGTAAGTTGTAAAATAAAATAAAAAGACCTGAGGACACTTACACTGAATAAAAACGAACCTTATTTGACGTATAATTGTTTGCATAACACCAGAGTTCATTACTGAAACAAATTATAAAATATTGGTAGTATTTGACATTTAAAACATATGGTTACATTCCCAGCGTAATTCGCGTTCACTTAGTTTAATTGGTGTGGATTTAGTGAACCCGGTCAACAGTTAAAATTGTGCTTCATTATGACCTGGATGTGTCTGCAGTTATTAGAAAAGGTCAAACTTATTCAAACGCTGCATATTTCGTAAACCTTTTACAGGGTAGAGTTACTAACAGACATTTTAAGAAAAGAAACGATTCAGAAGGTGTTCGGTTCTTATGAATCTAATAATTACCAAACGATCTAAACTTCTCAGAAAATTACTACTGCAGCAAACTCAATGCAATGTAGTGATGCTGATAAGATATAACATCTATATATATAAAAAAATATAAAGAGAAAGAGTTAAAGTATTATTCTTTTAATTTGAGGGTAATTTAATTTCATACATCAATTAAAGGGAGAATATGCCTGCACATCTTTCGATAACTCTTTTTTTTAGGCCAGTGACACATTTTTTTAAATTATTAAATGATGTTCTGTAATGAGGTTCTAACCTACTCTGCTTAGAAGTCATTAATTTGCATAAAGAGATCATTTTTAAAATATTATGCCAAACCATACATGCTACGCAGTTAAATCTTCAATACTTTCTGCTAAAATAATTTCTTGAGATACTTTTAAGCGTTCAAAAAACCTAACTATCTGCAAGTTTTAAAGATATAGTTGATCGATATTCATGTCTCATTATTCGATTAAGAAGACAAATCAAGGCACTCAACATAAACTGAAGGTATCGCATTAATCATAAAAGGAGCGAGAGTGTTTACAATTATAGGACAAGCTTCTCTTGTTATGCATCCATTATCCGCAAAGCGAATCCAGACTCCATTCACCTAATTCCAAGCAAGAACCGTAGCTCATAATCTCTGCGTTAAACGATGGACTTTGGGAAAGTCCGGAGAGCCGGAACCCTTGCTTCGGAAGTTGTCAGTCAACAAATCACATTCGGTAATAGAACACAATAGACAAAGTTACAGATAAAATGACTATTTGTATATCTTAAGATCTACGACTGCAACTTCATGTCGATAGTAAGTTGAGACATTGACATATCAAAACACAACTCCGTGAATGTGACCGTTAACTTATGTAGTGAATATTTCAGTTGTTTTCCCCATATATCTGTTCGGTAGTTATTTGGGTAGCAAGTATTAACCTTCTGTATAGTGTGAATATACTAGAATATAATTTATCAATCGAAAATGTTAACATAAATGATGAATTCTACTGTCAAAAGATACGAAGTTTATAATTTGAAAGTTGAAATCATATTTGTTGAAAGATTCTAGTTTGAATATGTTTTTAAATTGAGGAAAATATTAAGATGTGAAGCAGACCTAATATATTGTAATTTTGTTGTATTGAAGTTCACTAGGATATATGAGATGCAAGCATATACTAATATGTGGATATTGAGCTAAAATTGACATTGAGTAACTCTGCAATATGTTGTGTCTTTATATTTGAGGAGGATTCTTTGAATTTCACTTCATATGAGTATTAAAATAATTCGGCAATAAGGGAGGAATTCGATTACCGACTGTCTATAAATTTCAGCTCCAAAAGATGTCATCCTTAAGAAACGCCAGCATTTTGATGAAACCATCTCTTTGGTTTTTTTTTAAAAGTGCAGTTTGTCACATAGTAGTATATTTCATAACCCAAGACCAGAAAGTTATAAATGTTGAATGTTATACATTTTTGTTATACATCATGCCAGCACAGTACATCAGTACAATGGTGTACTACTGATGAGATGATGCCTTAAGATATATGTACGTAGACATTAGGTGGAACTTGATCCGAATAACTCCTATAATCATGTCAGATTAAGATGATAATTCACTAAACAAACATTTTATGATGTCTGGACATACTATCCAATAGAAGACAGTGACTGATTTTTCGCCTCATTACCATAGGGGTTTTACTGGGTTATACTTGATTTACACATTAAACCATCAATTACCGTGGCGTACCGGAAGTCTAATGTTTATGTTTCACTGAAAATTAATTGGAAGAATCCGTGACTCATTATCACAGATGCATAATAGTATATCAATAACTGATAATTTAATTATCTCATTTTTTTATTTATCATTTTTGATGGAAATTGTTATCAATCGACAAACGTTCATAGTTTCAGTTTTTTAATGTTTGAATAAGTGTTTTTTCAACAGGACTTTTTCCAATATAAGCATCTTTGTAAAAATAAATCGGAATATAATGCGACTGTCATACATGTAAGAGGTTTAGCGCTGTAAAACAAGGTGCAATCCACCATTTTCTATGTAAGAAAAGTCTGTACCAAGTCAAGAATATGACAGGTATTATCCATTCGTTTGATGTGTTTGAGCTTTTGATTTAGACTTTTGATTATGACTTATATCTAGAAATTAACTATGAGGGTCGGTTGAAAACATTTAAAAAAATCAGATGATCTGGTTCTGTTTTCGTTCCTTAGTGAAGAAAATACCTCCAGAAAATATGTTTGTCTCAATGATGACATTAGGCAAAGCACTTATATGAAATGGAACTAGTCAATATCGTGAACCAAATACCGTTCCAATGAAATGTGGTTGAGAAGACTGTATAAAAATAACCCCTACCTTCCGTGTCTCATCACGTACAAATGGCGGGTACAAGGTGCAAGATGTTGAGGTATTACATACAAAAAGGTCAATCAACCAATATCTGTCTTTCTCGAATTAACTTCTCCTAAACGAATTACGACTACTAAATATGACTGTACTCTCAGGATTGATACAAACAACATTTTGATGCGATATTTCTGGATTATTTTTTTTGAAGCGTATGCTTAAATTTGTTCAGCAGTCAGCGAGTAGAAATTGTCTTCTTCTGGTGATATGAAACACTTGTGTCTTTCAATCTTTAATTTAGCCTTATGGTGTTTTTTTTGTATCATCTTCAAATATTATACACCCATATATGCATTTTCATGTATAAAAAACATTTTTTCTTCAAGTAATTAATGGGAATATTTTATCATGCGTATTTTAGCCGCAAGGTGTTCCTCTGTTTAATATGTCGAAAACGTCTGTTGCTTAGTAATGAAAAAAAAACACTCTGGTAATAACAATTCCTGCGAAATTATTGAAAAAAAAGAAATTTTGAAAAAAAAACCCAACAATATTGGTTTGAAAGAGGACAAAAATGTTATCTAAATATGCACTGTATAGATAAAAAATATCAACCCGCTCGACAGAATAAGAAGCTAAATGGCTCGTTCGCTACGGTCACTCACTCGACATTTAGCTTCATATTCGGGCTCGCGGGCTGATATTTTTCTATATCTATATTTCCACAACCAGATAAAATGTACAGATTATCCAGTATCAAATATTTAAATACGAAAATATATGATTTTACCATATAATATAAAAAATATGTTTCTTGATAATAAAACATAATATTCAAAAATAAGTTGAACATCCGCAAAAGGAAAACGAATTTGAAAAAAAACATGCGTTATGCATTATTTTTACTTTAATCAAATGATACTTATAAAACATAAAGTCAGTGTGCAAACATAATTATGTCTGACTATAGCTTTTGGAATACAAATTTCTTTAGAATAATATATTGTATAATATTTAATCATAAGTTGAACAACCGCGTAAAGAAAAACGAAGTTATATACAAATGCGTTTTGCATTATAACATATTTAATCAAATTGAACTGATATGTACCCAGAAGCCAGTGTTTTAATACAAAAAATTCTGACTATGACTTTACCTAGATAATTAACAAAAACATTTTTCTTTAGAATAATACATTGTGCCATATTGAAATATAAGTTGAACAACCTGTGTAGAGGACAACAAAGTGTTGTTTTGATATATTCTGAATTCTAAATGAAATGGTTTGTATATTTGTGTTTTCTCTAAGGAAACCATATCGTTGACTATGATTACGGACATATGATATGCAACAATATTTCCTCTAACAATATTGCTTTGTAATCTTGATCATTTAATTGCCTTATCTTTTGAAATTATGTAATTACAGCTAATAGCCAGACGTAACTACAATACAGTTGTATTTTGACATTTCCTTGAAGGAACTCTGAATCCATTAACTATATAATGTGTTCTAAGTTTTTCATATATATAGACATAAAAATGGAATGTATTGTTCTGCATCAACTTAGATTTTCTTTGAAAGACTGAAATTGATGTGTTAAATGCTTTCACGTATAGTTAATGTATTGGGAACTATGTCAATACATTTTACTTTGTGGAGCTATTGAGTAATAATCCCAACTATTGTATGAAACATTGCTGAAACTAATATGTACATAAATTAAAGAATATACCCTCTTCTTGATATTCAAACAAAACAACTATGTATTTTAATTATCTTCACAATCTATGAATGTTCATCGTATCCCTTTACCGGTGTTAATAGATAACGATCATTGTACGTTTTTCTACGTTCCGATACTGAACATACTCAAAATAGATATGGAGTTTTCACTTACAATATTAAACAGAGTAAATTACTGAGAATAATAAACCGAAATTGAGAAATAGTTTACATGATCCGAACCAGAATTTTGTTAATTGGTAGTAGTTCATACAAAATCAGATCAATGCAATGTTTTTATACGTACCTTTATCATTACGGAGATGAATAATAAGTGTTTCTCTCAGTATGACTACATCATTTTACAGCGATGCCAAACAATCTTATTTAAATGGTTAAATATTTTGGCCTCGACCATCATTTATTAGACATCTACTGTTGAAATGCGCGTCTGGTGCAAAAAACTTGAGGTCGTAATGTGCTTTGACTACCACTGGGTCGATACTTCTGCTGCAGTATTGTTAATTCTTACGAATATAATCACCCTGTTAGGCGTACTTCGGTACTTAATTGAAAATAACTATATTGTTTTTTGAAATTCTTGTAGATCAAGAGATGTTTCAAAGTTCTAATTCCCTTCCCGTCTTTGGTTATACTTTGTTCATTCTTGACGCATTGATATATTTAGATATGTTTTGGATTTTAAAATATATCGGTCTTGAGCATCAGTTAAGCGATAGTTGTTCGGGAGAAGGCGCTATTATTAAAGTAAAACTGTTACTGTTACCAGTATTGTTATAATCATATGTTTTAAAATCAAGATAAACGTCATATGTCTGTATACTATTGACGGGTTTATTGGAATCTAATTGCTTCATGTGACTGTCTTTTCAGCCAAAAAGCTGCAAGTATTAGAATTCTAACACTCATTATATACGTTTTAGTGTTATTCTGTCAAAGAAGTAGGTTAAATGAATTTAACAACAAAAACCATAAACATTGATCGGTGATACAATAACTTAATTTGTTTTGAAATTTGTCGATGTGTGAATATTGCATTTAGAAAGTTGAAATTGAAAGTAACATTTTTTTTAAAACACATGGTTTTGCAGAAAACAATAAAAGTCTAAGAAAAATGTCTACCAAATGTTTATTATTTGAAGAAGTGAACTGATGGTAATATAAAAGTTCGGAGACTGACAAGAAAGCACGGACTAATAATCAAATTAAATTTGAAACCACACCATTTTTCATTATTCGGTTAATTTCGTCTAAACCTCAGCTTTTTCTTGGCTTTGAATTGCTCAGTATTTCGTTTTCTGCATTAGGTATTGTGAACAGTTGTTTGTCATTTAGTCAATTTTACTTTTTGACATTGAAGTGTCAGTTTGTTTTCGACTTATTTAATACCATTGAATCATATTGTTCATTTTGTATCTTTCATCTGTTTTTAACTTGTGTACAGCAATCATGTTTTATATTTAACCGCTTACGTGTTTTATAAATATTTTTAATGATGTTGTATTTGTTATACTGATCGGATATTGTTAAATGTCTTTTCGTTTGTAGTTGTTATTTTAACTTTTTTTTTATTTTTCAATTCGTGTGTTAGGGTGAAGATAATAAATAACCCAGTTCATTTATAAGGTTTTAGCTTGGGGCAACTTAACTTAATAATAACTAACACAATTCTAAATTAATAGTATTGTATTCTATTGTTATTAAATACATCAAATATCTTTATTACAAACATAATCTTGAAACAAATTTTTTAGGAAATTTTTAGAAATTTACATGTGACGTCACTTTTGTGCGTCGGTCTAGTCGGGTGACATACAATGCGTGGTTCGGCTGGTTTTATGTGCTGACCTAATTTATTTTAGGTGTTCTTTTTTAATCTGTGATAAGTTCCCACTTCGGTGTTGACATGTACATTAATTCTATGGTCATTTTTATAAATTTACTATTTGCAAAAATATGAATTATCCTTTATACCTCGGATTTTCTTATCCAAGGCAGATAGTCTTAGCCGTAATTGGCGCACATTTTTTTGGAAATTCTGGATCATCATTGATCTTCATCTTTGGTTGGCTTTCTTTACTACTTTGACCTCAGCGTCACTGATAGGTCCTATGAAAACGAAACATGGTCTGGCGTTTTAAATTATAAACCTGGTACCCTTGATAACTATAAGCATGTTATAATATTCTATTATATTGTTAAATTCTGTATTTCTCTACCCTGAATGTTCTTCCATTTGTTAGTATTGTAGTCCTGTCATGTAGTATTGTCAATTTAGTGTTATATTTCTCATTGCCATAAAAGCAGGAGGTTTGGATAGCAAAAAACATCAGGTTCAACTAAACATTTGTTTCTTGAAATGTCCGGTACCATCTCAGAAAAATTGCAATAGTTATCTTAAAGTTCGGCTCTGTGTGTGTTGCATTGTCGTTTAGTTTTTTGTTCCACTTGAATGTTTCTGTTGTTTTGTTGTTTTTCAAATATATTTCCAGATTTATTTTTCTCTCAATCGATTTATGACTTTCGAACAGCAGTAAAGTACTTTTGTCTCTATAAGATCAACAAGTCTTTAAAGCAGTTTACAATAATGTATTTGCATCATGGTTGTTTGAATTAGCTCTAATCAGTAATTTTGTCAACATAAGACAGAGAAATAAAGATCGATTCTTACACTGAAACAAGTGTATTACGATATTTCTCCACTCGAGACAGTTAAATTTTCTCTTTAAATAATAAAATTTAACTGTCGAGAGTGGAGAAATATCATAATACACGAGTTATAGTGTTGGAATCTGTTTCTCTAATGCTTTTTATCGTTCTTTTTCAAAGATTTTCAGAAACTTATGTCCTTATATGCGACGTCATCAGGCATTGTCGCCTTTTTTCATGACGTCACAATAGGAACATTCAGAAGAAAACAAAATATTAGACGTCGTCATCAAATTTCGACTTATCATTTGCCGAGAACAGATTTTTCACTAGTGAGGAGAAATATTTTACTCACACCGCTCCGGAAATGTATAAACAGTACAAAAATTAGAGAAATGTAATTTTACAATGTAATTTAATTCTTCTTTGACGTCAATAATGACATAAAGCTGTTTAATATTAATTTAAAAGTTAAAACTGTAAATTAAAATAGACAATGATTTGTTAAAGCACACTAAAACAGAATTTCGCAAATACGATCACAAATTAAGATACGGTGCATTTAAAACAATTCAGAAATAAAGCAAATGTACATTCGAGTAGCAAAAGTTGTACGAAAATGTAGCAGTTGTTATCAAATAGTTAGTTTATATTATATGTTGGGGCTTTTGTTGTACTTAAGTGTTACTGTTCACTTCTCATCACGATGCGGAGCTATTAGTTTCAGTCGAAAAACACGCCATTCTGAATTATTACTTATTATATGGTAGATTCTGATTGGTTGAATTATGATGTGGCTAAGATACATCAACAGCCATTGGCCTAAATGAGATATAAAGAATAACAGACTTTTCTCGTGTGTATTTCAGTTCCGATCAACTGTCATTTATTCGTGTTCGTTTTATTATGCACATATTTCATAGATACATTTAATATTGATATATCAATCATTAATGCATGTTGTTTTGCTATGTTACTCTGCAATTTGTACTATTTGCTTTGCTTCACAATAATTCTATACAATGTTTACAAAAATGCTTTATCTGTATTTTATAATTTCTGACAATCTAGGTACACTCCCAGAGAGGCACACCTCAAGATTCGTGTCTATTTTTAATTGTATTAGTTTTCTACAAGTATTTTATTTTTTGTTTAAAGCATGTTTCACGCACACTCTTAAAGTACATTCATTTCATATCAATCAATATCTAGAATTTGAACATTTCCAATAATAAATCAACAACGTAACACATGCACAAAAACTACCTTGAATTAGGACAGAGCGAAGCAGTCCATAGCTGTGTAGAAAGCTCACACTTGTGTTACTTTGTCTTATTCTGATAGATGATGTGTTTCCCTCGGTTGAAGTGTGTAACCTGGATTGGTTTTCTTTCAATAGATTAATGACTTTTGATCTCCTATATACTGCTGTTGTTCCATTTAACATAATTACTTTAATTTGTTGGTTTTGTTGGTTTACAGTTATATTTTGTTATAGAGGTATCACACAAAACCACCTACGATTATCTTAGTCATGCTGGTAGAGTAAAAGCTTGACAGCTTGGTTAAGACATTTGGCCTTTTTTTGTAAGATAGTTAGTTAACTTGTGTAGTTTATGTGGGTTTTTTTATATTATTGGGCTGCTTTCTTGTAACATGTTTTCAACATTTTTTTTTTTCACAATTGAGTTATCTCGTAGTTGTTATATTCAATTGTTTTGCATTAAAATGCCTTAACATTATCATATATGGAAACTATATGTCTTTTAAATACCCAGAACCTATTGTTCAAACACAAAAATAGGTGACTTTACCAAATAATATAAATATGTAATCATGCATTGTGTAATATTCAAACATAAGTTGAACCACCGCAAAAAGGAATTTGAAAACACATTGCATTATTATTATTTTAATCAAATGATACTTATAAAACCTAAAGTCAGTGTTCAAAGATAACGATGTCTGACTTTTACTTTTGAAATATAAATTTCTTTAGAATGATATACTGTATAATATGTAATCATAAGTTGAACAACCACGTAAAGGACAATGAAGTTATATACAAAATGTGTTTTGAATTATAATATCTTTTAATCAAATTGAACTGATATGTTACTAGAAGCCTGTGTTTCAATACAAAAATTTCTTACTTAACTTTTACTAGATAATTAAAAAAACAGGTTTCTTTAGAATAATTCATTGTGCCATATTAGAATATAGATTGAACAACCTGCGTAGAGGACAACAAACCGTTAGTTGCATTAATTCTGGATTATAAATGAAATGGTTAAAATATTGTTGTTCTCTAAGGAAACCATATCGTTTGATGAATGTGTGACCATGATTACAGACATACATTATATGCAATATGTTTTCCTCTAACAATACTGGTATGTAAGCTTGATCATGTTATTGACTTATCGTTTAAAGTTATGTAATTACAGCTAATAGCCAGACGTATATATAATACATTTGTATTTTGACATTTCCTTAAAGGAACTCTGGATCCATTATCTTTATAAAGTTTTTCTAGACATAAAAAATGAAATTATTTGTTCTGCAGTTAAAGTCAATTAAAGTTTTCTATTAACGATTCACATTGATGTGTTGAATACTTTCAGGTACAGTTAATGTATTGGGAACTATGTCAATGCAATTTTCTTTGTGAAATTATCCAATAAGTATGCCAATCATTGTCTGAAAAGATGACTGAACTAAATATTAAAACATACATACATAGACTATTTTCTTGCAATTGAAATTAAACAACTATTAATCAACCTTACAATTAAGGAGTGTAAATCTTATTCCTCGACTATTACCCTAATCTTTTAATTCGAATAAGAGAACTATTTGTTTGAATCTTCCTCCCAATTTATGAATGTTAATCTTATTCCTCGACCATTCTTAATAAATTAAGAAGTAAAAATTGTAAACACGTCAAGTTCTTTCATTAACTAAAAACAGATATTTTGTCTTCAATTTCAATATGAAATAATTTAGTTTTGGATGTAACGCGTCTTCTGATTGGCTGACTTTTTTTGTTATGAGCCCATAGACACAATTTAGTCATGTGACCGTGACGTCATCAACGTTCTTTCATGGTTTTCTACGGTTTAAAATGGAATTTAGAATTAAATTATAAGAAATGACTGATATATTTTTTCTGTCTATTCGAAATAACAGAAAAAATTGCGGTGCACACTGTTAAATAACCCGCTACGCGCGTTATTAAGTGTGCACCAAATTTTTTATGTTATTTCTTCAAACCGAAATTAAGGAATAGTGCATAGCATGCTAGTAGTTATTGTAATACATGTTTACCTAGCTAATCTAACAGTTTCACAATAAAACATTATTGCAATTACAGTACTAATCACTGACAACAAAACAGGTGTAATAATTAGATAGGATGTCGAAAACATACAACTTAACCTTGTTTTTATGTGGTATATATTGATAACTTTTGTTTCTGATGTTGACGAAGTTGTTGTTTGTGTCCCTCCATTTCGTGATTATTTTTCTCCAAATTATGTATGTTACATGTTTATCATAAGCAATACATTTACTTTCATGTTGTTATTGGTTACAATTCGTTAACCCCTCCCCCTCCCTTTTTTAGATTTGTGGACTTGTTTCTCAAAAGCACTATATCTTACAAGTTGTCGTTGTTAACAAATAAGTTTACAATCAAGGAAGATCTTTTATTTCATTGCATTTGCAATGAATGTTGAACACTGATATACTACTGTTGCCTTTATGTATTCCTACTGAAATGAGAGTGATGTGCTATATTTTCTACACACAGAAATAAGAGTAGCGTTCACATAATCTATAATATTACCAGATTGTCTTTATCAGAAATCCTTAATAGAAGTTTATCATTTTATAGTAGTTTGAATAAATTCATACCAAAACTCGATTTATTTATTCGCACCTATATCATTATCGAGATGAATAATTAGTATTTCACTCAGTATGACTACATCGTTTCGAATCGATGTCAAACAGTCTTATTTAAATGGTTAAATATTTTGTCCTCGAGCAACCCTGAAGCGATATTTATTGTAGAAATATGGGTCTAGTGCAGTAAACTTAGTATCCTAATGAGTTTTTACTATCACTGGACCGATCTCGAGGGACTGATACATCCGCTGGTGCACTGTTAGTCCCAAATAATATCAACAACCCAATCATCATAATGATAAAGTTTCTTTTTTAAATTTTATATTATAAGGAATATATATCAATCACACTCTAATTCCCTTCCTGTATTTTGCTATATCTTAATCTTACAAAGATGCTTTTCTTTTTGTAATATGTTCAACTTGAACATCACTGAAGTGTTATTTGTTCGTAAAATGCGCTTCTAGTGTAGAAAAATTGTAATGATTATTGTTATAATCATACGTTATAGAATTAAAGGAAGAAATGATATATACTATTGACAGGTTTATTGGAATCTGATTGTTTTATTGGACTTTCTTTCTAGCCAGACAGGTGCAGTTGTTAAGTTTTTTTCAATATTCATGGAAGTTTTAGTATTATACTGTCAAAGAAGAAGGTCAAATAAATTAAACAATAAAAACCATAAGCATGGACATCAATATAATAATAAAAATTTGTTTCAAATCGCTTGATGCGTGAACATTGACTTGAATGGTTTTTTTTAATCGTGTCACTAGGTTTTCAGAGGATAAAAAAAAATAAAAAAATTGTCTTCCAGATTTTTAATATACGAACATTTTAAACCGATGGTAGTATGAAAGATTAGAGGCTGAAAAAAGCATGGACTTCATAAAAGTATGTTTCGAACATAATCGTTTTTAGTTTTCTGGCCAATTTTGTCTTAACCACTTTGTTTTCTGTGCTTCGTGTCGCTCGGCATTTATGTAGTTTTTCTATGTAGTATTTTGTGAACTGTCGTTTTTCATTTCGTCTACAATAATTTTTGGCGTGGAATTGTCTGCTTGTTTACGATTTCTGAATTTGAATATTCCTTTGCTATCTTGTATATAGATATCGGAAGATGTGGTGTGAGCGCTACTGAGACAATTCTCCATCCAAGTAGTAATTTATATATTAAGGTAAACAATTATAGGTCAAGGTATAGCCTTCAACACGGAGCTATGGCTCACACCGAACGACAACATATAAAGGGCCTAACAAAATTACAAGTGTAAAACCATTCATTCGGGGAAAACAACGGTCTAATCTATCTAAAAACTAGAAACGAGAAACGCTTATAAACCACATAAACGGACGACTACCAGTGAACAGCAGATTTCCAACTTAGAACAGGTGCAAACTATTGCAGCGGGATTAAACGTTTTAATGATACCAAGTATTTTCTCTTTTCTGAAACAGTAGTATAAAGTAAAATCACAAAAATACTGAACTCAGAGGAAAATCAACTCGGAAAGTCCACAATCACAATCACAATTTTATTCTTTCTCAAATTGAAACATTTTCTAAGTTCTAACGTTTGATTTCTTTTTATATTAACAGAACTGTAGTTGAAGAGTTACCACTATCAATTTGGATTAAACGGTTGCAACTCTACAACTATAGTACTGTTAATCCTTTATTCAACTAGATATGTATCTGGTCTGTTTTCCAGTTTTGATTGTTTGGAATTACTACAAGTTATCCCTCCTTTGTACTTTGAACATCAAAATTATTTTCTTTCTCCTTTAAATACTGTACCGACAGATCTACATGAAGAACACAAATTTTTATCGAGCACTGATTGTATAGTTTTATTGTTGATATTCATCCCACCTGAACCAAGTTTTAGATTAGTTTGATCGACATACAGGAAATTTCTTGGTATTCCCAAACGGCAAATTGTATAGACAGAAGGAGTATCACACTTAACAACACAATTGTTTTCATTTCCCTGTGTATAATATGACATAATTGTTATCATAGTTGGCGTTTTTTTTAGCTCACCTGGCCTAAAAGGCCATGTGAGCTTTTCTCAGCACTTGGCGTCCGTCGTCGTCGTCATCGTTGTCGTCGTCGTCATCGTCGTCGTCTGTCGTCGTTAACAATTTTTTAAACATCTTCTCCTCTGAAACTACTGAATGGATTTGAATGAAACTTAACATGATTGTTCCTTAGATTATCCTGCACAAAGTGTGTGCTTCGATTTTTGATCCGTCAAAAAACATGGCCGCCGTTACTTAAAATAGAACATAGGGGCCAAATGCAGTTTTTGGCTTATATCTCAAAACCGAAAGCATTTAGAGCAAATCTGACCTGGGGTAAAAATGTTCATTAGGTCAAGATCTATCAGATGAATCAAACAACCCATTGTTGGGTTGCTGCCACTTAATTGGTAATTTTAAGGAAATTTTGCAGTTTTTGGTCATTATCTTGAATATTATTATAGATACAGATAAACTGTTAACAGCAAAAAAGACCAGCAAAGTAAGATCTACAAATAGGTGTTATATGACCAAAATTGTCAATTGACCCCTTAAGGGGTAATTGTCCTTTAATGACAATTTTTCACAATTTGTTCATCATATTTGCTAACTTTAAAAAATCTTCTTCTCTAAAACTACTGAACCAAATTCAACTAAACTGCAACTGATTAGGGTGTATAAAAAAAAGTTTGTGCTTTATTTTTTATTTCGTCAAAAAACATGGCCGTCATGGCTAAAAATAGAACACAGGGTTAAATGCAGTTTTTGACTTATATCTCAAAAACTCCAGCATTTAGAGCAAATAAGACAAGAAGTTAAAGTATTTATTAGGCCAAGGTTTACCTGTCCTGAAATTTTCCGCCGAATTGGGTAACTGTTTTTTTTAGGTATAATACCCCTGAATTGATGATTTTAAAGAAATTTTGCAGTTTTTGGTTATTATCTTGAATATAATTATAGAAACAGATAAACTGTTAATAGCAAACATGTTAAGCAAAGTAAATAAAGGCAACAGTAGTATACCGCTGTTCAAAACTCATAAATCCATGGACAAAAAATAAAATCGGGGTAACAAACTAAAACCGAGGGAAACACATTAAATATAAGAGGAGACACAACACCGAAACGCAACACACACAGAAACGGGCCAAGCATCAGACAAAACACCACGAGAATAACAAATATAAAATGTAAGATCTACAAATAAGTCAATTTGACCAAAATTGTCAATTGACCCCTTAAGGAGTTATTGCCCTTTAAAGACTGTTTTCACAATTTGTTCATCATGTTGCCTTACTTTAAAAAATCTTCTCCTTTGAAACTGCTGTATCAATTTCAGCCAAACTTAGGCTAAATGAGTTTCAGAGTATCTAGTATAAATTTTATATTTCATTTCCTTGTATGTCAAGAAACATAGCTCCTATGGCTAAAATAGAACATAGTGTGTCTTTCTATGTTGTGTGGTTATGTCGATCAAACTAATCTAAAACTTGGTTCATGTGGGGTGAATATCAACAATAAAACTATACAATCAGTGCTCGATAAAAATTTGTGTTCTTCATGTAGATCTGTCGGTACAGTATTTAAAGGAGAAAGAAAATAACTTTGATGTTCAAAGTACAAAGAAGTGATAACTTGTAGTAATTCCAAACAATCAAAACTGGAAAACAGACCAGATACATATCAAGTTGAATAAAGGATCAACAGTACTGTAGTTGTAGAGTTGCAACCGTTAAATCCAAATTGATAGTGGTAACTCTTCAACTACAGTTCTGTTAATATAACAAAAAAAAAACGTTAGAACTTATTAAATGTTTCAATTTGAGAAAGAATAAAATTCGGCGAAACTTCATGAATGATTTTGGCGCAAAGATGTCATTACTAAACATGACATCATTCAAATGAATACTTTCAAACTTAGGTAATTTCGTCACAACTGTGTTTCACATTAAACGGCGATTCTTAGGGTTAGTATTGTTTATTTTCGATAATATTGTAGTAAATGAACATTTGTTTATCCATTATTTCAAAAGGGCGGGTCCCTAAATAGTAACGACTGGTCAAACGTGGATTTGACGGTACATTTAGCCAATGAAAAAAATTGTTACATAAAAATTGCATTATAATATAATATATATATATATTCATTTTTGTATACAACTCGTCTAAACATCAACTCAACAATGTTAGATCTGTAAATTTGCTTTCGCAAATTTTTTGTTCTTCCCTCGCCGGGATTCGAACCCCATGCTACTGAGATATCGTGACACCAAATCGCCTGCAATGCAGCCGTCCCGCTAGACCGCACGACCACCTGGGCTTCACTAAAATAAAGCTTACGGTGTTCGAGTGTTACCTTTCCTCATTAGTTTTAATCTTGCGTCGTACTACAGTACATGATATATAAGGCATATCCATTTTTATACATACTACTGCTTACGTGTTGATATATAAAAACGCTTCTAAATCCTTCATTATAAGCCTGGTGTCTGTAATAAGTTTGATTGTGAAAATCGAATTTGCGTTAATACAAGAGAAAAGACAATGTTTAAGTATTCAAGATAAATTCGAGTGAAAAAAATGAAGAACTGCATAATCTTTCAACAAGTCTTGAAGGCAGTTTACAATACTTAATTTGCATCATGGTTATTTGAATTAGTTCTAATCAGTCATATTGTCAACAGAAGACAGAGAAATGTAATTTTACAATGTAATTTAATTCTTTCTTGACGTCAATAATGACCTGAAACTGTTTCATATTAATTTTAAAATAACACTTGTTAAAGAGACAATGATTTGTCATAGCACTCAACAACAAAATCTTGCAAATGCGAAAACAAATTAATATACAGTGCATTTAAAGCAATTCAGAAATAGAACAAAAGTACGAATACAGAAATCGGACTGACTTGTTTGTAACGTACATTCGAATGATATTATTTATTAAATACATCTTACTTTTAGTTTTGAATTCCAGTAACTAAATTTGATTTTAATAATTTGATATGTAACTTTACATATAACGCTATAAAGATGTTATAACTTATTTTCCTACATTCTACACGCTACTCATAAAAATAAGTTATGAGTATGCCGTAGACAACATTTTTGTTAAATTTGTAGCTACATTTTTCCAGATGGTTGTCGGCATTATCTTATTTTCATATGAGTCGAAGTTCCGTCAGACACCTTAAGGCAAATTAAAAAAGTCCAAGTCTAGAAAAAAAATCAAACGATTTCAATCCAACCTAGTAAAAACCAACTAAAGAAAAATTGTTGGTTAAATTTGGTGTGATAGCTTACTAAAACTCTCACTTGTATGGTATTTGTATAGTTCTGGTATATTGACAAAATATGGTGAGCAACCCAAACAGAAATAAAAAGTTAATAACAATAATCGGGATCTATCAACCAAAACTGTATACATCACAAAAATACACTTTTACTGACGAATATAGATCTACCATAATTCTTATCGAGAATAAGTTGCTTAAATGTATTAAACCTGTTAAAAAGGAAACAAATAGTATATTTCGCACCTCCTGCATACACATGTAATGTCATACAAAGAAAAGAAACCCTGATAACTCATAATTAAAATTAAGAAGATAAGTAAAAAAATAGAACCCAATGTGACTGGTGACTATAAGCATTCACTCACTTTCTCTACCCTTACAGATTCCAAACTTATATTAAGATTTATACGAATAATTTTAATTTTCGCGACTTTGGTATATTTAACTTTTAATGCACTTAATCACAGAATGAATTTTAAAAAACTTCCATAGTGAAACCCACTAAGAAATGTCGACATTGTTCTCTGCTACATAATGCAATTTCGAATGGAGGACGACAAGTATTGTTGTCTTCTCCATAGATCAGCATTAGAACGTGAAAAGATGTAAGGAGAAGAACCAACAGCTTCCCCCTCCAGTTTCCATTACTTTTATCTGTAAAAGAGAAGCGGAAAGTTGAATACAAACAGGTACCTCAAATGCAAAAAAACGACAAATGGCGACAAGATAAACAATAGTTTAGACTATAGGAGATATTTGTTATGTATTTTGTAACACCTCCAACAACTACTCATGCATATATCAGCACGTCAGCTTTTCAAAATGGAATTGAATAAGTAGTCAATAGTTCAACATGCATCCATAAAATTTATCGATTTCAAATGATATTTTTTTCTTGTTTACTGCAGGGGAGTTTTAAGTATAGCATACGTTAACGTTTGTCCGCAATTTTCCATTTCATAAAAAAACAACCAGTTATTGTTACAAGCTAAGGGCGCTTCACCTTCGAAGTTGATCTCAGATAGTTTTGATGTTCTGTGAAGACTGTTGTTGTTGAAGTTATCATTTCAAACTTAAGTTTAGTTTTCGTACATTTTTATCACGTGGTGAAACTCATGTTGTTACTCGATAAACACAATCACATGTTTAATATATTAAGTCGAATTATGAATGTATTCAAAATGAAAAATCTCCAAATTATTTAACTAAGCTAAAACCATAGTCAAACAAATCGGAAGTCATACTTGCAAACATTGAGACATATATATGCATGGAACAGCAACTATGTCATCGTCCTCAATTATGTTTGAAATCATGATTAAGCCAAAAGTTGTTTACCGTGGTTCCAATTTTATAAATTGATCAAGATGACAATTAAAAAATCAGAAATAAAATGTATGTTGACATAGAAATCGTCTTCAGCTATGCTAAAAACTAGAACGACTGTCGTATATTTGTTATTTGTTTTGACTTTAAGCTCAGATAAGTATTCCTGCCATGCATGATTATGTTTCAAAATGTTTTTTAAGAGTAGACCACAGAGAGTTTTGACAATGCAATGAATGATATGTTTTTCAAAAGAGGCATGCTATACCAAAGGACCATCAAAAATCATTATATGCAGAGAAACAGACAAGAAGGTGTCCACTTCCCATAAGAGTGACGATCAACAGTCAACAAAACAAAGACAGATTATAGGGAAAACGGTACTATTTATGATGCCATAGGCGATAAAACTAACATTTTCTAAACATAACCCTATTACAATAAAAACCTATTTAAAACAGATATGGGTGGTGTTACTCTATTTTAGAAATTGAAGCCAAATAGTATCATGACCAATTTCAAACGTGTTTATGTTAACCATGCCCACCGTCATTTTACATCAAATTTATTAAATTTTGGAAGCTTATCCGAATAATTCTCTTGAAAATATTTCAAAAGGTTTTAAAATTTATATTGTTAGTATACACACAGCAGTTATTCGTTGATAAATAAAAAAATATATTGTACCCTTACATCCAATCACAGCGCCCCTAAGATGACTTCTTTCACCTGTCTTGGGTACACAAAGGGTCAATCTAATGCTGGGAAATGTAAAAGTACCGTTTTCCCTTAAGGTAATACGAACCCGACCAAAAAAGTAATTTCTAATGATTCCGATGTGTAAACATGCAATTTTCCGCAGCTAAGGCTATGATAAATATCACACTGTTTAATTTGTTTTTATACTAGGAATTTCTCTATGATACTTTGTTACTACATAAATGGCAACATTACCAAGAGCATTGTCCTAAGTGACAGGTCGTATAAAAATATACCAAGGAAAATAAATGGGATGTCTGACGATAACAAGGTTACACTGACATCCTATAATCCTTAAGTGATTGCAATAATCTACATGGTGCTAAGGGGCAAATTATATTTACATTGACGTCATCGGCAAGTCTTTAACAGTATGGGTTTAACAACGTTGATTCGCCTGTCATTTTAATAAATCTTTCACTCATTATACGCAACTGCTTCAATTGTACTAACCTAATCATTTGCCTTGAAGTGATTTATTTTTAAATTCACCAAGCTTTCTAGGAAAGACAATTAGTGAAATTATCATCGGAGAACTTCTAACGTGCTGATAGCAATGAACGTAGAGTACAATTAAGGTGAGAACATCATCGCAGTGCCTTAATGGGTATGTGACACAAGATGAATTGCAACCGGATAGTGGTTAACCGAAACTTCATGTGATATAATTATCATCAAAATGAATTTCTCACACAAGATCCTGTTATGTTACGGGGAGAATGACAAAATATTGATGATTAAAATCGGGCGAACGCATCCGTGGAGAAGCAGGAAATAAAAACGATGAAGGAAGTATAATAAGAATCCTCGTTTAGCTACAGGAAGGAGCAAGTATCAATTCAGATGGGCTATACTAAACAAACAAAAATAAAATAATAAATTAACGACATGTGGGGGTGAAAAATAATATCACAAAATACTGAACTCCAAGGAAAATTCAAAACGAAAAATACTTTATCAAATGGGAAAATCAAAAGCTCAAACACATCAAACGAATGGATATCAACTGTCATATTCCTAATTTGGAACTGTTTTTTTTTCTCATGTAGAAAATGGTGGATATAACCTGGTTTAATAGCTAGCTAAACCTCTCACCTATCTACAAATTTCACCTTTACGGTACTTTCATGTTATTTACCGCCTGAAACCTCCATTTGGGGCAGAGATTCACAAGGTTTTTTTGCTCAGGTTCTAACAAACATTTATGACCAATCTGAGAGCGATATGATTATTCTATGCGGTGATTTCAATTCTCGAATAGGCAACCTAAAAGACTACTCTGAATTTGACTGTATTCCTACTAGAAATGTAATAGATAAAACTAAAAATCAACATGGGAAATCTTTCATAGAATTTTTAAATGAGTCGAAAATGTGTGTTTTGAACGGAAGGTATGACCCTGTACAGGATGACTTCACTTGTGTTTCCGGTAGAGGGAAATCAGTAGTGGACTATATTTGCGTTCCGCATGATGCTCTAAAACTGATAAAGTCATTTCAAGTTATTACTACACGATCAATAGTTGAAAATTTCAATCTTTTTGAGTTTCTTGGAGAAAGAAGTAAAGTCCCTGATCATTCCGTTATATTAACAGAAATCAAAACCTACGAGGAAGCTAACAAATCATACCAAGTTACGAGTTCTCTGCGAAAACGATACAAATTAAACTCAATACCAAATGATTTTCTAGCGTCGGACATGCGTAAAACCGCTTTGCAAACTTTGATATTCAGAATAGAAACCACAAGAGAAAATCAGACTAATATGGATAATATATATTCAGATTTGTGTAATATAATCATTGACGAAATGAACGTTAAAATTCCAGTTTTCGACACTAGTAGAAAGACAAGTAAACGTTTTAAAGTGGGAAAACCTTATTGGAATGACCATCTTGGCTCACTGTGGCATTCAATGCGTAATAAAGAAAAAGAATTTCTTAAATTTAGAGGTAATTTGTCCGTTAAACGTAAACTCCGTGAAGAATTTCATACTGCCCAAAATATATTTGACCGCACTTTAAAGCGATGTGAACGACAATTTAGACATTCGTTTTGTGTTGAAGTTGAAAATATGACAACATCGAACCCTAATGAATTTTGGGAAAAAATTAAAAAACTCGGACCTCGTAAAACCCAGAGAATCCCGATGGAGGTATACGACGAAGATGGAACGATTCTCACAGATGATGAAACTATATTGAATAAATGGAAAACGGAATTTCAGAACATATACAATACGGATAATGCCGCTTCAAATTTCGACGATGAATTTTATAGGCAAGTTTCAACACACAAATCGTCATTAGAGGATAAAATGCTTGACCCGCTTTATAATGAAAATCAAGAAATAAATACGACTTTAACCATCGAAGAAGTCAGACGGCTTGTGTACAAAACAAAAAACGGCAAAAGTTGTGGTATAGATAGTATTCCATACGAAGTACTGAAGTATGAACCTATAGTGGCCGTGATTCATTCCTTGTTCCAACTGATTTTTGAAACCGGCATAATTCCGTCTGTATGGAGACAGGCTATACTTTGTCCAATTCTAAAAGATAAATCTTCAGATCCACGTGTACCTCTCAATTACAGAGGAATTAGTTTACTTTCTTGTATATCAAAACTGTACAGTGCATTCATAAACAGTCGATTGTCATCATATTTAGAGTCCAACGATATTTTAGCAGACGAACAAAATGGTTTTCGCTCCGATCGATCGTGTGAGGATCATGTATTTACTCTCAATGCTGTAACGAGAAACCTAAAGACTTCATTTGCAACCTTTATTGATCTTAAGAAAGCGTTCGATTTTGTTGACCGAGATTTGCTATTATATAAGCTTTTGTTAAATAACATTGATGGAAAAATTTACAACTCGATTAAAAACATTTACCTTAGTACTTCTGCTTGTGTTCGTGTGAATAACAGACTTTCACAGTGGTTTGTATGCAGTTCTGGTGTTAAACAAGGAGATAATTTATCCCCGACGTTATTTTCTATTTTTATCAACGATCTGGTAGAGGAAGTAAACAGTCTTGGACTTGGTGTAAATATTGGCGACTCAACGCTTTCGTTACTTTTATATGCGGACGACATAGTCTTATTGGCATCATCCGAAACTGACATGCAGTGTATGCTTGATAAAGTCCATGAGTGGTGCAAGCGATGGCGTGTTTTGATAAATACAGAGAAATCAAAAGTTTTGCATTTTCGTCCGTCTCGATCTAAAAGAAGCGAATTCCAGTTCAAAATCGGTGACAATCTTCTTCAAATAACTGACACATACAAATACCTCGGTGTAACTTTTCACGACCTAAAGGACTTTAAAGACAATGCAAATAGACTATCAGAAGCTGGAGGTAGAGCTTTAGGAGGAGTTATCTCCAAGATTCATCATCTAAAAGACTTTGGAATCAAAACTTTTGAGAAACTTTTTACTTCTTGTGTAGTTCCAGTGCTTGACTACAGCTCTTCGATCTGGGGATACAAAGACTTTGCTTGCTTGAATCAAATCCAGAACAAAGCAATTCGTTATTTTCTTGGCGTTCATAAATTTGCACCGACCCTTGCAATAAACGGTGAAGTTGGATGGATGAACTCAAATGAACGACGATGGTGCAATATGCTATGGTATTGGAACAAACTTATATCAATGGACGACACTCGTATATGTAAACGCGTTTTCAATTGGGACTACGAAATTTGCATGAACAATTGGTCATCCGAAGTGAAAAACATTATGTCAGTGATAGGACTAGAGAGCAATTTTATTACAAAAAACACTTGCGATTCACAGATGTGTAAAACATTACTCAAAGATAAATGCTCCGCAGATTGGCATAAAGGTCTAACAAACTATCCAAAACTACGAACATACAGGCTCATAAAATCTGAATACTGCTGTGAACAATACATTGAACTTAATCTTAACCGTACTGAAAGATCCATAATAGCGCAACTCAGGTGTGGCATTCTTCCACTCAGGTTAGAAACTGGTCGTTTTGTAGGTGAAGACGAATGTGACCGTTTGTGTAAAATGTGTAGCGATAACTGTGTGGAAAACGAATTTCATTTCCTAATCAATTGTAACTTTTATAACAATCTGCGACTGCAACATTTCTCTCAAATAGACAATTTATTTATATTATCAAATGAAGAACAGTTTAAATATTTACTATGTCAGCATCCAAGAAAAACTGCTAAATATTTATTGCAAGCTTTCAGTAAGAGAAAAAACTTTTTATATGACAATTTTCAATAACATTTTATTTATTTTTGTTCGTCGTACCATTGAAATTTATGTTTAAAGTGACTTATAGACCCAAAGGGTCGGGTGTTCTAATTATTGTTTTTATATATCACTGTATTATATAATATTTTGTGGAAAACACATGTCACTATAATAAATAATTTACTTACTTATATGACAGTCGCATCAAATTTAATTATATTGACAACGATGCGTGAACAAAACAAACAGACATAATATTAAACAGATTTATCATGTTAAGGAGGGGTATTCGCGAAAAGTACCAGTCGAGAGAATGATTAATTTCGCGAGCCGTAGGGCGAGGGAAATTCATTCTCAAGACTAGTTTTTTCGCAAATACCCCTCAAGAACATGCTATATCTGTTTACTTACACCGAATATTAATTTTCAAAAACGCATTGATGATCGTGACATTACAAACGTCCAGTCGGATGGATTATTTTTTGGCAAATATCACGACAGAGAGGGTAAAAAAGGAATATCCTTTTGGCAAATTCCGCGGTATTCATTTGATAACATGTTAATTGGCGAAAAATCAACCAATCAAAATCCAAGATTCTTACATTAGGTGTAATTAATAGATAAATATATGGTGTTTCTCAAATACATGTGTATATTAATAAGAAAGTTTCCTGTATTTCTTCTATTGGCTCGGATGGAGTTGAAATAGAAAAAGAATTATAAGGGTCAATAAAACAACTTCCATGGGCAAATTACTCATCTACCTAAACCATATGCTGTATAAAAAAGGCTAAGTGGATCTTTTCACATGATTAACACTAATCTGAACAAGGAAATCAAGCAAAGTAGGAAGCTAGACAAATTATATTGTAGCCACAACTGTTGGTTGGATACTGCCTTCCAAAAACATTTTTTTTGTTCATTATTTTGTATTGCTCACTGAAAAGAAAACTTCTGATTCCTGAACAGCAGTTAAACACTTTCGTGAGATAAGCCTATTGTAACAAATATTAAAATATACAGAAAGATAAATTCTAATAAGACAAAAGACTTTGATTTGAATTGAAAATTTAAGAAACTATATTATTATTTAAAAACTGAACAAGATTCCAAAACGAGATGTTGCAGATGATTTTCACTTATGCAAATGCATCAGCTGTCAGATTTCTCGTCAATTATAAAACAAGCCTCACGGCTTTAGCTTTTATCATATTCTCTAAAGATTTCTTTTGTTTGATCCTTTGTTTATCCATATTTTAATTAACATCTTTCCACTGACATTGAAAACGCGTTACATAAATGTTCGTGTTAATATACATTGTAGTTGACAATGACACATTTTTTTGATTTAAAAACAGCATAAACACTCGGTTAAAAGACAAAAACACTTCGAGAAAAATAAATAAAAATCATTTAAGGGGTTCCTTATTTTGAGCAGGTACATACAAAATGTTAGGGTAAAACTGCTATATAGCCGTTGTATCTGAACAGTATCATGACAAAATGAACAGAGTACAAAACTGAATACACAAAAATACCAAAACATGTGCTCTTAAGGTGTCGATCTAACTTGAAAAAAAACTATATAACTATATAACTTATTGTCGCCCAAAAAATAATTGTCATGCCATTTTAACAAAGATCAAACTAGATTTTGTATTTCTGTCACCAATGTAGCAAATATCTTAATGTAATAAGAACACTTCTGATCGGTTGAATTGGTACAAATCATAATTATGAACAATAGAACATCAACGACGAGTTCATTATCGATCAGATGAGGTATCTAAATTAGTTTCCATAATCAGTGAGATCTGTTAGGAATCAATTAGTTTAGTACGTTAACATGTTTCATTTCAACATAAAACTGTGCTGAATTTTTAAAATTCTTATGTATGAGCTGCACTTATTTGCCAAAAAAAGGGAAGATGAATTTGCATCTTCTCATTACACGATTCTCCTATGAACAAGTATATGCTGTCAGGAGCAATGTATATGATGCACATTTGACGGCTTGCATTGTTTCGTTACATAGGATTTTCTTTTTTTCCATCCGGAAACGAAGTAAGACAGACATTATTAATTTTGATTTAATACATTAAGTGAGTAAGTTGAGTTGTGTTAAAGGATTTTCATATTACTTCCGAAATAGCACGCAAGAAATTTATTGATTCCGAGATGCTTTCCGTCATCAGGAACGCTCAGATTTAATATTTCAAATCAAACAATTCATAACTTTTAAAATACGACAGGAGCACTGTGACAAAAGAATACACAATCATCGAAATTTATCATAGTTGAATTGTGACAAAGGTTATATACACCCTAGATTCTAAAACAAATTCTTTATTTATCCGGATCATAACAGACATGATTTATGTAATATGACCGCCGAAACAAGACTACTAAGCAAACGATACCCGCAAGGACTAGATGTAACCTTCATATAGTTAGCAATCGTTTCAAACAAGTATCAAAAAGTATAAAAAAAAATAAACATATTTTACCGTGATGCATCAGAAGCCCTTTTCTGGATAAAACTTCATATAGAAATTTCAATTTTAAACAAAAAATCAAACCAATAATGTATTAATTTATTGTGCCCAAATATTTAAGAAAAATTGTGAAAGACAGGACATTTACTAACCAGACAAGGTCGTTAAAATCTTCCATTTGTCAGGAAATTAAAAAAAAACTAGAAAAAATTATCTAAGATCAACTTTGCCTCAGTGTATTTGAACCCTATTTTTTTTAAATAATATCTTTAATTATCATTTAAGCATGTTAGAAATGTATGTTTTAAATCACGTCTGTGCCGAAGTACTGATTATACTGAACAGCATGATGATACCATCAGGTTCTACCAGTCCATCAGCAGTGATATCGATCCAGTTCTAGAAAAAGGCAATAACAACTGTGGTGCATCTGCAGATCTCAGACAATAGGGGCTATAACCATACAGCTAAGGAGTGTCTCTTTTATTTATAAACTTTAGTCACGCCATTTCTTCATTGATAAGGAGGCAATTACAACCTCAGCACTCCAAGTTATGTAATCTTCTGCATCACATGGTATTATTTAGATACATCAAATTACTAGTATATCGAATAGGGACTTTCCGTAAAATCTTGATTCACGACATAATTTCATTGATTCTTTATTATGATACTTGCTAGTTTGAGAATTTATTCTCACATCATACAAACATATATTTGAGGATCCCAACCGAACACAGAAAGGCCGACTCTCACCCGTATTGAAAGGATACGCATTACCGAGGTTAAGAGCTTGAAAATTTTGTTTTTTCATCGTAGAAGAAATATATAGGTTTTCATATGGTAAAAGTGGAAGTCATTTAGTATTTTGTAAAATTCAAAAGCACCTTACAATCAATTAGACTGATATCATATTCAATAAGGACGATAAAAAACACTATGACAAAGACATAACACTATGACAAAGACAAAATAAAAATCTAAAAGCTAGGATACTCAATATATAGATCACTCCTTTTTTTAGAATTGAATCTTGTTTTCTGAATACAATATTGTTGGTTGTAACTTGGGAAACTATTTATGCAGCTTTATCATGAACAACAAAAAGAATTCCATTTTTTACAAAGATGATCGTCAAACAGTTAAAAAAAACACTTGATAAATTTCCTATGTCGTAGGCGCTTTTCTGAATTTTAGATTTTAGAGTATACAGAATTAAGAACATTTAAAAGCAAAGGGAACACTAAAATCGTGTAAGTTATAGAATGTATGATTATACTTAATATTGGCATAGTCATTTTGAGGCTCTTTATAGTTTGCTGTTCGGTGTGAGATAAGGCTCCGTGTTGCAGACTGTACTTTGACCTACAAATTGTGACTTGGACGAAAAATGGTCTCATTGGCATACATAACAAATCTTCTTATATCTATTTATTTGACCTAATTATACTCATTAACTTTTCAATACATTATATCATTAAAAGATAAGAGGCAGCTGAAAATTACAAGTCACATAAGTTCTTGTCAATAAAAGTATCATGCACAGATCGAAGATACAACATTGTACTTCATCAAAGAAAACATATCCTGAAATCGGAAAATTTTTCGTCTGGAGAAATTCATGACGACGAAAGACAGCACGTTATTTTAACTCCTACACGTGCGGACTTTTTTATGATTAAAAACAAATAACTTGCTCTTAAGCAGTTGTCAATTCTGTAGGAAGTAATAGGTGTAATCACCATACATCACACTCTCATTACACACCATATCATCGTGTCCAGGATCGAAATCATTTCTGTATGGCGTGTGTGTAGGCTGATGGTCTCGATTTACAGTCTCAAATTATACTTTGAATTTTTAGAATTTCTGTAAATTTATATACTTTCAATTTTTAATTATCAAAGATCAGGTTCTTGAAACATAAAGGTTTTTTTTTCTAACTAACATGTTCCTGTAATCTGTGATGAGTTTATTGAATATTCTTATTCAATTTGATATTCTAAAACAAACTAGTTTTCTTTTCAGTTATTATCGGACAGATGCGAGTAAATTCAACAGCAGATTCGTCAGTGGCTCTCGAATCAAAACAGTTGAAAAGTTACAAGAGGTTGAACAACAAGACAAACAAATAATTCGAAACGTTGTGTGAAATATTGACATAGTAATATACGCATGAGTATATGAACTCTTTAACGTTTCAAATAAGAGACATGGTAAAGTATAAACGTTAAAATATAAAACGCGAAAAAGATTTAACATTCGCTGTTTCTTATCCTGTTTTAAAGATTTATCTAATACACTCGATAACTTCATGCTATCGATTGACAGTAGGGTATCTGGAAGCTTTTCAGAATTTTCATAAGGATTATCCTTCAAATTATTTACTATAATTGGATAAAGAAGGTAGAGAAAATCTAAATGCGTAAAGAAACAAAAAATATGATTGAATATCATTAATAAATCTTTTACAAAAATGAACCTGTTATGCAGTGTTGCTACTCATATTTAGTATTTTTTGGTTGATTGTTTAAATCATAAATCTGATTTTTTGTTTTAATTCAAAATAGCTTTACACTTTTTACGTCAGAGGGTTTGTAGCTGTCTGTGATTTTATATTTTTTCTCTTTTTGGAAGACTGTATGTTAACCTTTTTTTTATATAGGTTCGTAATTCGGTCTCCGGTGTATATTTGTCTCTTTGACAATCAATACCAAATTTTCTTATTCCTAAACTGTAACAAAATATAAAAGACACCAATTGTTTCATAACATTACATTTCAAAAAGTGTCTACCTGCTAGGCGCTGATAACTTTGAAATTGTCGAGTTAGCACATTTTCCAGCGAATCCAAAACTAAAGTCAGGCCATTTTCAATAAATGGTCAGGTTATGATGATCTTTAACAGTCGTACAATGATATATAAATAGCTGTTTGATCAACTTGAAATTGTATGATATAATATTGTTTTAAAGACAGATTTGATATCATACAAAGTCGATGACAGACTATATCGATATCAAACATATCTTATTACTTTCAAATTATATGTATTTAATAATATATGTCACTAAAGTCTTTCTTTGTGTCTGATATTTCATAATCAAAGAATGATACAACAAGTACTGATTATATGGTTTGAGACATCTCAAAAACAAACATAATATATTTGAGAAATGGCATTATTTCATATGAAAATCTATCTTAAATCCTAATAATATTTCCTCTTTTAATTCTATTTTTGTTAATATGGAGATCAGAAATAGAATGTTCTAGCTATTAGAGCGGTTAAAATACCAGTAGCGGTTTTGAAACACTTTTCATTGTTAGTAATCGACTGGCAAAGTACACCTGTACTATGAAGATAAATAGGTCTCTTCTTTAAAAGTTATATAGAACTTCAAATTAAAACAAAATCGGCATATTTTTTTATAACTATATGGCTAGGTTTTGTTATAAAACTTGTGTACATAAGATACGTTTTTCTCAAGAAAATTCTATAATTTGTCCAAAGTTCACTTTTTTTAATTGCTTGCTCCCAGTAAACAATTTGCCGATATGTTTTCCGTGTGCAGTGAACTCATCATGACCTTTATTGTAAAAGTCCTGTTATCGTAATTAGCATGGATCTGTCATCCAAATAAGCTATTTAGATCTTATTGTTCATGTTAAACACGTGCTAAATATTCATGCATCTTTGTCGACTGTTTCCTAAGGTGACAATCGATACACTACGGCTACAAAACACGACAGTTAATAAGCTGCCAAATGTTCACATCATAACAGACCATGAGAAGATAGAAATTTACGATAATAATGTATGCGTAAAAAGTTATAAAATCGTACACAGAAGACTAAGTTTATGATCTGTACATGCATTGGTTCAAGAATTGGATAACATTATTTTTCACCAGTTGCTAGTTTCATATGACTTTAAATAATCTTCATTTTCTCCATGATCTGTCTCGTCAGTCGTCGTAACTCGCGTGATGGCATGTTCGTTATTGGTTCCAACTTCAGCGTTGATATTTGGAATTCCAAACTAGAAATCGACTAATTTGGCACAATGTTTTGGAATTTTGGATCTTCAAGGCTCTTCAACTTTGTACTTGTTTGGCTTTATAAATATTTTGATATAAAACTTGTCTTCACGTATCTTCGATCAAATCAAATTTTTTCAAAACTTATGATTTATTTAGGAATTTACGATACGAGAAGAGCTTTACTGTATGACAGAGGGAACCTATAAAGATCATCAAAAATTTTATATGGCGAACTGTGACAAAGGTAATATGCACCCCCTTTTCTAAAACGATATATTAATTCATCAGCAGAGAATTTTAAAAATACATGATATTAATCACACCAACACTGAAAAAAAGACTACTAAGCAAACGGTACCCGCCAGGTCTATATCAGCGGTACCGAACAAGTGCTAAAATATATAACATCTATCTACGTGATGCGGTAGAAGTGCTTGTCTGGATTTACCTTCATCGAGAAATTTCAAATAAAAAAGCCAATGATGTTAAAGTTCTCAAATATTTTTGAACCAATATAACAGACAGGAACCTAGATATAAATTACAGATTTATTTCAATCAACTGAGCCTCGGTGTATTTGAACCACAGTTTTAAAACGGTTTCTTAAGTCATCAGCAGAGAATGTAAAAAAATGTATGTTATTAATCTTGTCTGTACCGAAGTACAGATTATACTGAACAACATGATGATACTATCAGGTCATACCAATCCATCAGCAGTGATATCAATTCAGTTCTAGAAAACGGCAATAACAACTTTGGTGCATCTGAAAATCTCAGACAATAGCGGGCTATAACCATAAATCTAAGGAGTGTCTCTTTTATGTATATACTTTAGTCACGACATTGCGTCGTTTATAAAGAGGAAATAACAACTTCAGCATTACAAGTTATGTAATCTTCTGTATCCAATGGTATTATTTTGTTGCAGCATCTTACTAGTATATCGAATAGGACCTTTCTGTAAAATGTCTATTCACAACAGAATTTTATTGATACTTTATTATGATGCTTGCTAATTTAAGAGTTGTTTTCACATCATACAAAATACAAAAAAAGGCCAACTATTATCCATATGTAAAGTCTTACGTACTACCGAAGTTAAGAGCTGGAAAATTTTGTGTTTTTATCGGGAAAGAAATATATAGGTTATAAGTTTTCATATGATAAAAGTGGAAGTCAATATTTAGTATTTTGTTAAATTCAAAAGCATCCTACTTTCAATAAATAGATATTACTTTCAATAAGACTGATATGGTAGATAATAAGGACGATAAAAACAATATGACAAAGACATAATAAAAATCTAAAAGCTAGGATACTCAATATATAGATCACTCTTTATTCAGAAGTGAATCTTGTTTTCTGGATTCGATATTGTTGGTCGTGCCTTGTGATATATTTTATGCAACCATATCATGAACAACACAAATAATTCCTTTTTTTACAATGATGATAGTAAAACAATTAAGACAACGCTTGATAAATTTTCTTTGTCATACCGCTTTTCTGAATTTAAGTATCTTTGATTATACAGAACTCTTAGGTCGTGTTTCAAACTGTAGTTTATAGACTGTATGATTATACTAAATATTGACATAGTTATTTTGATGCTCTATATAATTTGTTGTTTGGTGTGAGCCAAGGCTCCGTGTTGCAGAATACACTTTGACCTACAAATTGTGACTTGAATGGAGAGTTGTCTCATTAGCATACATGCTAAATCTTCTTATATCTATTGATTGGACCTCATTCTACTCATTAACTTTCACAAAAATTGTATCATAAAACAATAAAAAAGGCAACAGGAAATTATCGATGATCAAGTGATATAAGTTCTTGTCAATAAAAGTATCATGCATAGACTAAAGGTACAAAATAGTATTTCATCAAAGAAAAAAATCCTGAAATCGGAATAGTTTCGTCTGGAAATATTTCTGATGAAAGACAGCACGTTATTTTAACTCCTACATTTGCGGACATGATTAAAAACCAAAAAACTTGCTATAAGCACTTGTCAATTCCGTAGGAAGTAATAAATGTAATGATCATACATCACACTTTCCTTACACACCATATCATCCAGTTCCAGGATTGAAAATATTTCTGTTTGGCGTGTGTGTAGACTTATGGTCTCGATTTACAGTCTAAAATCATACTTTGATTTTTAGAATTGCTGTAAATTTATATAAAATCAATTATGAATAATGAAAGCCGAAGATCAGGTTCTTCTTTTCAAATACATTACATTTCTTTTTGTTTCATCACAATTATACTCGATAAATTATTTTGAATCTAGTTTGTTTTTGTATAGTTGCAAGAGACATAATGCACTGTTTTAATTCGTCTTATAATAAACCTTACCATTTGACATGCTCCATTTTTCAATGATTTGATATAAATTTAAAATAGTGAGCTTAAGGAAAATATCTAATTGATTAACCGTTTAGTAAATTTGGTTTGCGTCCGAATTGCTTTTCTTAAGGAGCCAACGAGTACGGTCAAACCTAAATTTGTAAAGACAGGGATGTATTCACACATAAAAACTTAATAAGCCTAATTACAAAAACTAGGCATATTAACCATTATCGTTTGCACTACTTCTATTCTTCTATAATAAATCTTTTGCATTTCATTTGTTCCTTCATTGAATAATTTCAAATATATATACTTAGTATACAAAATAGTGATCTAAACGAAAGCGTCTATACGATTAACCGTTTTACTGAACGAGCCAACGACAATGCTCGAAAACTAAATATTAAAAGACAGGGATTTATTCACACATAGAAACATAAGCTCATCACTTAAAGAAGCAAATAAACTATGGCCAAATAAATACCGGCTATTATAGGTAGTTGACATAGAAATTTGAAAATTTCACATTTAAATGAAAAATTTTCAAATAGTTTTTTTAAATCATGTCAGTGCAGAACGACTGTCTATTGGGCTGAAACCTTTTTTCCCTTATTTCCTCCTCGGGAACACTCAAAACTTTACATTTGAGCCGTTTCAAATATGGTGTTTTCATATAAAAAAAAAAGATGTGGTGTGATTGCCAATGAGACAACTATCCACAAAAAACCAAAATGACACAAACATTAACAACTATAGGTCACCGTACGGCCTTCAACATGAGCAAAGTCCATACCGCATAGTCAGCTATAAAAGGCCCCAATAAGACAATGTAAAACAATTCAAACGAGAAAACTAAATCCTGTATATTTCAGATTACTGCTTAAACATTTTTAGACTGCGTTGATACATAGGTTATATTTGTGTTCACTAGCTTTGTCATAATATGTGCTTAGAATGACCATAAAAGGACAACATTTAATGGTACATTAATTCATTGTTCAAAATTCATGTAATTTTCAATAATGCAAACTGGTCAGGTTATAATGAACTGTAACAGTCGTACAATGATATATAAATAACTGTTTGATCAACTTGAAGTTGTATGATATAATATTGTATAAAAGAAAGATTGCACAAGATTTGATATCAAACATTGTCGATGACTGAATATATCGTTATCAAGCATATCTTAATTCTTTGAAATTAAACACATTTAATGATAAATATCACTTTAAAAGTATTTCTTTTCGTCTGGTTTTTCATAATCAAAGAATAATACAACAAGTACTGAATATGGCTTAATTTGAGACATCTCTAAAACAAAAATATTATATTTAAGAAATGGTATTCTTTTATATGAATTTAGTTTATATCTTAATACCATTTCCTCCTTTTAATCCTATTTACGTGAATATGGAGAGCAGAAATAGAATTTTCTAGCTATTAGAGCGGTAAAAATACCAGTAGCGTTGTTACAGTTTCCATTTTTAGAAATCGACTGGTAAAGTACACCTGTACTATGAAGATTAACATCTGCAATAGGCTGGTCCCTCCTTTATATCATATGGACCATCAAATTAAAAAAAAATATGCATATTTTTTTCCAGATTTAATTATAAAAATTATGTGCATATTCTTTATTTTCAAGAAAGTTCTTTAATTTGACTAAATTTAGATAAAGTTCACTTTTTTAATTGCTTGCCTCCAGTACGCAATTTGCCGATATGTTATAGTATGCAGGAAACTTTTATGGATCTGTCATTAAAATAAACTATTAAGATTGTACATGTTAAACACGTGCTCAATATTCATGCGTCTTTGTTGATGTTTTCCTAAGGTGACAATCGATAAATCACGGCTTCAAACCACGACAATAAATGAGTTGCCATACTTTAACTTCATAACAGCCAAAGAGAAAAAAAATGACGATTATACTGTGGATTCATTAATATTCGTTGGATACCAATTTCGTGGATTTCGTGGGTACAAGAGAACCACGAATTTAAATGTTCTACGAATTACAAATATTCTAAAGAAATGTATGTGGACTTTGTTAAAACCACGAAATTAAATATCCACGAATATACAGGTTTTCCTCAAACCACGAAAATTGATATCCACGAAAATAAACGAATCCACAGTACTATATAAATGCGTAAAAAATGATAAAATCGTGCACAGGAGATCACGTTTATTATATGTGCATGCATTGGTTCAGGAATTGGATTTAACATTATTGTTCACCAGGCACTAGTTTCATATGACTCTAAATAATCGTCACTTTCTCCAACATCTGTCTCGCCAGTCTTTGTAACTTACTTGGTGTCATGTTCGTCATTGGTTTTAACTTCAACGTTGATACTTGGAATTCCAAACTAGAAATCGACTATCTTGGCAAATTCACTAGTGGAAGCTGGAAATGCGTCTTCGTTTTTTTTACCATAAATACATGTTTCATTTTACTAGACCAAATACTGCTATTTCACTTAATATTGCAGTATTCACTAGTTGTGTTCAATTTGCTTCTACGTACATTATTCGTTAGGAAAATGAAAGGGGGTCAGGAAAGTTAAATGTTAGCCGTTAGAGAATAAAAAAATAAAAATGAAATGGCGAATTCACTCTCGGAAGCCGAAATCAGAACACCTTTATATATTTCGTTAATACTATTAGGAAAAGGACATGTATACTATTTTAAAAGGACATGTATACTGTTTTAAATCAAGGAATTTTACCTACAGATTTTGTAGCAGAAAAAAAATGGGAAGGTATTCTTAACAAAGTTGTAGAAAATTGGAAAAAAATACACTTGTGTGTAACCAAGGTTTCAAAAACACTAGGTTATGTTGGTTTCAATATAGAATTATTCATTATATTTTAGGGACAAATGCTTTAATTTTTTAAAATGAAGCTTGTTTATTGTAATTTGTGTACATTTTGCAAAGAAGAGTCTGAAACTATAGAACATTTACTTTGGAGTTGTCATATTGTAGCCGACATTTGGCACAATCTACTATACTTAATCCATAGATTTCTAAGTGTTAGTTCATAGAATGCTTATTATGCTTATTTCTTTCACTTGCTTGCTTATTGTGCCACAAGATAAATATATGTTGATACTTGTAATTTCATGAAGAAAAAAATAAATTATAAAAAAATACTATTAGGAAAACCAACTAAACTTCTCGGCAAGTCATGATTGTGTGAAATGAACCAAATGAAATACAACAAAGCCACGTGATATTGAAGACTTGGGCAATTGTTTTCACTTTGCTTTTACGCACATATGTTGTTAGAAAAACACAAGGGGACACAGGAAAACATTACAACCGGTATAGATGAACAAAACCAACAAAAAACCTTGAACAAATTTAGTACACTGCCAGCTTTTTTTTTGCGCATATAAGGTCACCGGATGTGTTCCACTTCTTAACAATCATTGTATGTACAAAACCTTGATTGAAAGTAAAAAGGTCCATCATGTCAGCACGTCGGTGTTGACATCAATACCAATTATATATTTTTTTGTTTTTTTTATAAACTTCCTGTTACAAAACTTTAAGTTTTTCGAAAACTAAGGATTTCCTTAACCCAGGAATAGACTACTTTAGACACAACATTTTGGAATTTTTGGTCCTCAATGATCTTCATTTTTGTACTTGTTTGACTTTATAACTATTTTTATCTGAAATTAATATACAGTATCAAATATAGACCTTCAGCTTTGCTTTCATATATATAACTCTAGATCTGTTAATGAACTGGGTTTTTTCAAGAAATGAA
This sequence comes from Mytilus trossulus, assembly GCF_036588685.1. Taxonomy (NCBI): domain Eukaryota; kingdom Metazoa; phylum Mollusca; class Bivalvia; order Mytilida; family Mytilidae; genus Mytilus; species Mytilus trossulus. Next base: position 75,585,515 of record NC_086379.1, read on the forward strand.
CGTCGGTAGACTACAACAAATGCCGCCTTCATATAAAACAATCGATAGCAAATTTTTTGGATAGAAAAAAAGAGGCGACAATTACCAGAGGGACATAGATAATAGATATGTATATTTTGGTTTATCCTGCCAATATGTTGCACTCTATCCAAGGTTTAGATATATCATTTCTTACGAGTTCTTTTTTGGACAAACTTAATAAATGAAAGAATCATGTACTGCATTATATAGACGAAAGCTATAATTTCATAAGAACATTATGTTTTAATTTTAGACAAATCTAAGATCAATATCAACAATCGTCTTCAAGCATGAGACGCAGTTTAAACGTAATTTGTTTGCAGTGAGCGAATACTCAGTTTCATTTTAACCGACTTCCCTATGCATGTATATAGTTACAAGCCAAGATAAATTACATCAAAAGACTTAATTTTCGAATGCTTACACAATACAGCGTACTTGAAGTGAATCAAATGTTCCCTGAAGACAATATCGCAAGTATCGTGACTCAATTGTCTAAATAAATTGCATATTAGATGTGCAAATTGTCGTTTTCAAAAGATCCACAAGCTATGTGTCATCGTACTTTAAATGTAAGGATCTAGAACAATTAGATCACTGAATCTACGCAGTATCGCAATTGTTTTTTTCTTCTTCCATATCATATTGAGAAATGAAAATACAAAAAAAAACGGAAGCGTATTAGCGTCACGCATTATTTTTTTTTACATATTTCTTCCTGTGTTTGCGTAATAACTCAAACCATTGCGAAATAACACAAACCTTTGGGATATAACGCAAATTTTTGCGTTTTTATTACACTAACCTTTGCGAATAACAGAAATCTTTACGTTATAACGCAAATATCTGCGATATAACGCAAACAAATCGACGTAACTTGTAGGTAGGAAGGGAGTCTGGACAAAACTCCAAACTATATAAAATATACCATAAAAACGTTAGGACAAGGTCAAGGTTAATGAAATTTTATAATAATAGTATTATCTAATCAAAATATTTTACCATTATCATGACAATAAGTAATTTTTTTAGTAACTTTTAGTCCTTAAGTTTCCCTAGCAACTACAAAGCAGTTAGTCAAAATCAGTTGTAACGGAAACTTGTAGTCACAGGAAAAATCTATCGATATATTATATAACTGTATCACTATAATTTTTAAAAGAAAAATCACAAAAATACTGAACTCCGAGGAAAGTTCAAAACGTCCCTTATCAAATGGTGAAACCAAAAGTTCAAACATATCCAAACGAATGGATACCGACTATCATATTCCAGACTTGGTACAGCCATTTTCTTATGTAGAAAATCGTGGCTTAAATCTGGTTTTATAGTTAGCGAAACCTCTCACTTGTATGACAGTCGCATGAAATTCCATGATCTTGACAGCGATGTATGAACAAACAGACACAATCGGTAAAAATGTCAAAGAATACATCAGTCAATATTGTTTTCTAATTTTAACCACTATAAAAACAAAACACATATGTTAAAAAGAAGCACAAAAAGGCATCAAACAAAGAACATTAGAAAAAATGAAACTCAAGAATACAAAATTTATCATTGTACAATAACACAATGACGGGATGTGTTAGTACTGAGCAAAGTCATATACACCAAAGAAACAGAAAAAGACTTAGATACAACGCACATTAGCAAAAATGAAAGATTAGGATACAAAAAATGTTATAGAACAATTACAAATGACAGTCAATTCTTCTGTTAAAATGAACCCGAACATTTTTTTATATATATTCACAATTTTTCTCGATAGTATTGTCAAATTAATTATCAACCGATTTAGTAAAATAACAACAGAGAGTCACAATTATATTGAATATTTTTAATTTAGTAAGATCTTTCAGACATATATTTTCGGTGCATGCTTTAATATCTATAGCAAGAAACCTGTAAATGTGCTCCAATCTTGATGAATGTAAAAGGGGTGTGAACCCCAAGGACCATATTTAATGATTTTCACTTTATCGTCTTTGTTCAGTTTCACTATGATGCTGTTTGTTGCACTACTAAATGTTAGATTTGTAGCGCATGCAAATATGAACATTGCATCCTTTTCGTTCACTCTAAGTGACATTTGCACTGTCGAGTTCTTTTTCGTTAATATTGTAGATGAGAAATAGTATGTTCCAGCTATTGGAGCGGTAAAAATACCATTAACGGTGTTGTAACAGTTTCCATTGTTAGTAATCACCTTATCAAATACAACTGTATTCCAAGGACTAATATCTGCAATAGATGTTCCAAGTTTCGCAGAGAACGATATGTCAACTGAGTTTGCTAGCTGTTTTTTAACATTTTGTAAATCTCCGGATTTGGCGTTGTGTTTTTTTATCTCTGAGGCTGGGAATAGAAAAAAGGAAATAAATGTGTTATTCAATTGCTTGTATAATTGCATTATCTTTGCAAAATACTATTTTAAATAGGTGCAAATGATACAAGAAGGACAGTCAAACTCATATATAAAAAATAAACTGACAACAACATTATAGAAATATTCAAAGTCAGGTTGAAAATAAGTTCTTCATTGAAAAGTAATAACGTAAGTGGAACTTTAGCGAATGACATATTGAGAAATATGTTTAACTGCCTAACTATTGATTATTGATGTGAGATGAAATTTAACTTGTCTATGGTTGTCATTAATTCGGCGTGCATGTCATTTTTCAGGACTAATTGTTGATGTTACTTGATAGTCATTGTTTAATAATTCACAATTGCTCAGGGCGAATCAGAGCATGGTTTATCTCTCAACCACTTGTTTCTTTAAAAGACTGTATGCGTACATCTAGATGACTTAAGGCTAGAAGTTTTGTTTTAGTGTTTTTGTTGGGTATCATCGTAGTATTGTTCAAAATTGTTGACGTATAAATAGATTACTGGGATTGATAGGCATATAGTTTAAAACATAAAGTTCCACCTTATGTCATAATGTTGTATTTTTATAGGATAAAAAATGGTATTTTGTCATACATTTCTTATATTTTAATATTTTCTTTTCTCTGCCCGTGTATTTGTCATTAAAAAATTCTATGTGCTAGAAAAAACTTAGTGGATGAGAAATAATATGTGAAAGTAAGGCAATTCCTGAAGACGTCGTCGTACGGCTCTGAAAATTTACTTAACGTATTATTGGCAAATACCGCTTGTAAGTACGATATATTTGTATATCATAATACAACAGCATTAATCATTATAATAAACTTTGCCCTCAAAGTTGCTTTTATCATATCTAATACAAACAATTAGGTTTTGACCAATACTGCGTTTACACGTCTTATTCATTAAACATCTCAGCTTGTACAATTATAACCTGATTAAACAGTTCAATTACAAGTCAAAATATTTAAACACAAACAAAGCATAGTATATATAGGAAGATGTGGTATGAATGTCAATGAGACAACTCTCAATACCTTGACATTGACTATTATTGCTTTTCAGGAGAAAGAATAATAAATATTATTTAATTTTGTAAATCCTTTAAAATTTACAAAAATTGAACAATGCCTTTTATTAGTAAAACATATATTTTCAAATAATGTCTGCTACTTTGTTTTTAATACCAACCAGGTATTTTTTATATCAATTATATTATGATATTCCGAAAATTTACTTATTTATTAAATATAAATTATTGCTAAGAATTAACAAATTATTTTACCATCGAGTCCTAATTTGGCTAGTCCCGACTTTAAACCATCGTCAGTGTCTGCAACACTAGTCTTCTCAGTCTCTGTAACTCTTTTGGGTTCATCTTTGTCACTGGTTCTAACTTGAGCATGGGTATTTGGAATTTCAAACTCGACATCGATTATATTGGAAAATTCACTCAAGGCAGCGGAAAATCCGTAATCATTAAGATTTACCATTAACACCACCAGGAAAACTAATTTAACTGCTCGGCAAGTCATGATTATGTTTATCAAACCTAATCGCCTATGACACTTAATATTGCGACCTCAATTATTTATGTTCACATTGCTTTTACACACACATAATATAAAGAAAGTACAAAGGAAACCGGAAAACATGATAACCTGTAAGGATAAAAAATAATGATAAGAAAAACACGTAAACAACTTATAAACTACGCTGTAAGCTTTGATTGTTTCTCCGAGGTCACAGGAAGGTGTTTTTTTCTATTCAAACATTCATTGTATGTACAAAACTTTAATTGAGACATTGGTGCTTCTACACAATCTACAACTAACAACCTGAAGATTCGAACACATTTTGACCCACAATTCCAATTATGTGTTGTCTTTTATTTTCCTTTTGGAGTGCATGCTTTTTCTTTCAATTTATGTTTGTGATATTGATGGGCCTTCATTGTCAAGTAACGAGATATCACCAAAAGTAAACTACTTTCACCTTAAGTTTTAATCAGATTGGTATTTGCTCTGTGTATATATATATATGAAGGTGTGGTATGAGTGCCAATGAGACAATTCTACATCCAAGTCAAAATTTGTAAAACAAAGAAAAACATTATGGGTCAAAGTACGGTCTTCAACACGGATCCTTGGCTCACACAGAACAGTAAGCTATAAAGGATCTCAAAATAACTAGTTGATTAATTCAGTTACTAGTTCATAAATGCACATTTCACTGTACAAAAAATCTACAAATTAGTACCTGGGTTGAATTCAATTTCGTAGCAGCTACGTATCGGCTACGTAGCAGCTCTTGATATATATGTAGCAGTTAGTCTATTGCTACACGTTCAAAAGTCAAAATCTACGTAGCACTACGTAGCAGCTACGATATTGAACGCGGCCCTGTTATCATTCTTTGGTGTGTGGTAGTTTCCTGATGCGTAGTACTCTTTAACGCAATTCTAATAAAACCTGCTTTTGCATATTTAGCATCACATACTCAAAAACAAGTAAATAAACTATGAGCTAAGTATTTTTTTCTAAATAATATTTATTTAAATCTGAATTTTCTTTTTGTAATCAATATTATTATTTTTGGTAATCTTTACCATTTTATTTTCGGAAACTAAGTCAAGTTGGTAACGTATTCCATATTCCTTTTTCGTTACTTATTCCATTTTCCTTATTCGTTACTTATTCCTTATTTGTTACCTATTCGTTACTTATTCCTTATTTGTTACCTATTCGTTACTTATTCCTTATTCGTTACCTATTCGTTACTTATTCCTTATTCGTTACCTATTCGTTACTTATTCCTTATTCCTTTTTCGTTACTTATTCCTTATTTGTTACCTATTCGTTACTTATTCCTTATTCGTTACCTATTCGTTACTTATTCCTTATTCGTTACCTATTCGTTACTTATTCCTTATTCCTTTTTCGTTACTTATTCCTTATTCGTTACCTATTCGTTACTTATTCCTTATTCCTTTTTCGTTACTTATTCCTTATTCGTTACCTATTCGTTACTTATTCCTTATTCCTTTTTCGTTACTTATTCGTTACTTATTCCTTTTATTATCTTTCCCCCTTTTAATTGTTTATATTTTTATTTCTGGTAATAGTTCTAAATTTGTTGAGGTAAAGTGACCGTTTTATTACCTTTTTATACGTGTTTGTGCTTAACCGATCCTGGTACTTCATGTTTGATTTTGATACGTTCTACCTTTTAAATGCTTTATATTCGTAAGTTTGAAGATGGTTCTTGGTTCGAAGAAGTGAACTCATCCTTTGAGCACTTGTATAAAAAAAAGAAGATGTGGTAGGATCGCCAATGAGACACTTCCCCACAATAGACCAAAATTATACAGAAATTAACAACTATAGGTCACGGTACGTTCTTCAACAATGAGCAAAGCCCATACCGCATAGTCAGCTTTAAAAGGCAAAGACAAAAAAAAAGTAAAACAATTCAAACAACAAAACTAACGACCTTATTTAGTCACAAAAAAATAAACGAAAAGCAAATATGCAACACAAAAACAAACGGCTACCACTATTTTCTATATAAGAAATGCCTGTTCCAAGTTAATAATATGACAGTTGTCCATTTGTATTATGTGTTTGAGCTTTTGATTTTGCTATTTGACAAGGGACTATTCATTTTGAATTTTCCTTGGGGTTCAGTATTTTTGTGATGTTACTTTTAACAAGCATGTAGCTGTATTACCGGCCAGTGTATTGCACTCTATATTAGCCCTGATATTGGATATACGGAAAAAAATTCTGACCTGATATTTTTTTTAAAGAAATAGTTATTAATAAAATCTTCTGTATTTGATGATTTTTTTCAATCGTATTTTCTCTGGGTTAGCAAATTATCTTAAACACGAGAGTCCAAACGTAGTTTGCCTACAGTGAGTGAATAATTCATTTTCATTTAAACAACTTCCCATTTGCAAATATATGTTAACAAGATATGAGAAAACAACTTCAAAAGACTTAACTAACGAATGCTTAGATTCTACAGCTCATTTGACGTGAATTAAATTTTCCCCGAAGACAATATCGCAGTATCGTGACTCAATTGACTTAATAAAATTACATGTTAGTTGTATAAATTGTCGCTTACGAACCACAAGCTATGTGTCACTGTACTTCAAATTTAAGGATATAGTACAATTAGATCACTGAAACTACGCAGTATTGAAATTGATTTTTGTTTTCGTTGTCATATTGAGTATTGTAGAACATCACATTGAAAGAAGGACAAAGGTTAACTCGATTGTCTTTTCTCTCATGCAATGTACTACTGTAAATGTTGTTCTGCATTTTCACAGTTGGTGTAATAGGTTTGATATATTCAATTATTTAATATAACTTATTGATTTCAAATCTTAAATTCGGAATACTTTTTCGCTCTCAAAATAAAAAAAAAACAATGTTAGACTGTTTGAACTGCAAATAACCTTTTCGTTTATTTTACAATAATGGCAGAGACTGACTATAAAAGTGTTCTCGTAAAACAACCCTTATTGGGGTTGTTTTTATCATTTTCATATTTCCAAGAAATTTTGAAAAGAGGTAAATTCAATTCGTTTGTCTGTTACTAATTAAAGTTGTTAGCACATGATAACAAAACGGATTGATCTAAAAATAAAAAGAGGCTTTTTCTTAATTTAAAAAGGAAATTCTGAAGAAGTCAAAATATATTGTAACTAGTTTCTAGTAGGACCGGCTCTACCAATCTTACTGAACAACAAATTTGACCTATGATTTGTTTATTGGGTTTTTGTTGCTCACTCTGTAGCGTTTTTTATATGATGGATAGTGGAATGTTTTCTTTTTGTCCTTTTTCTTTTCGCCACTAAGTTGTCATTTTTTTTAACTTGTGGATATTCTATTCCTAGCTTAGTATTCCAAACTAGTAAAAGCTTAATAATTTATTGTTGATATCAAACAATCAATATCATTAACCAGTGTAAGGACATAAACAGCAAACAACAAATTTGAGATAACGACCACGTTGAGAAAGAAAATACCACGTATGCATGTGTTTCTGTCGTTTCTAATGCCGATATCACAAAAATTGCAGTTATCTGTATTTCGTGGTGTTCTTCCTTATCTTTTTCATGTTTAAATTTATAACCACAGAACGGAAATTAATCCAATATGAAGATAAATGGTGTTCGTCAGTTTAGTAATATGAAATGACTTCATCAGTTTTTAGTGAAGTTTATTGTGATATCTCAGGCAATTGGAAATATAAATTTGTAATTAAAAAAGAGTATAAAGATTTTCCTCTAGAGAAATTTTACAGAACTGTTAACAGAATGAGGAAATTAGTTTATCGTTGCATAATAATGCACTCCTGAATCTAATGTACTTTTAAAATAATCTAGGTGTTTTCAATAAAAAGACAACAGTTTTATAAATTTTGAAGTTACATGTGACTCATCTTAGAAAACACAGTCATGTCCTCTCCAACATGCTCAAATGAAATATAAATATTCGTATATTGTTACTTTTTTAATTTCTATTTCTAATTAGTATATATGCTTTTTCTATGCATGTTGAAACCAACATCTTCCCAAAATTTGTTCTTCAAAATAACGAACAATAGCTCATTCACCCAGATATGAATGCAGTGTGAACGATCATTAATTAAAAAAAAATATCAGTAGGAATGTGCATTGATACTAGAAGGAGGGTTTAACCACTTAAAACGCCCGCAAATTGTTTATGTTGCTTTGTAAGCTCATTATAAAAAAATGTATATCAGTTCATTCAATATTCCACCAAAGGAAAAAAGAACTGGATTTGTATTACCCGAATAACAAAAAAATCACAATAACCGTTTACTTTATGAATCTTCATAATACTATTGATACAATTACCGGTAATTGAAATCAGAATCCGTAGTTACTATGAGACTATTTGTGTAACTGATGGTGCTACTGATATAAGTTTGGGATACTTGATAATTGATGTATCTGTATTTGACACATTTGACCTCTCTATTCTTTTTACTATTATTCCTTACTCTAACCTTGATTCGCAGATTTAAATAAATAATCACACTTTGATTTTGATTTTGAAAATGGCCGACGCAGAAAATTTAATATATCGCTGGAAATTTTTAATTCATGTATTCTAGTATCCTAATTTGAAATTTATAGTTCTGTGTAACAACATTTGAGTAGCGACTGTATTTGAAATTTATAGTTCTGTGTAGCAACATTTGAGAAGCGACTGTATTTGAAGTATAAATCATCCTGTTGATAGATAAAGGGAACAGTAGTATACCGCTGTTCGAAATTCATAAATCGATAGGGAAAAAACAAATCCGAGTAACAAACTAAAACTGAAGGAAACGCATCAAATATAAGAGAACTACGACACAACAGAAACACAACATTAAAAGAGGGACGAAAGATACCAAAGGGACAGTCAAACTCGTAAATCTAAAACAAACTGACAACGCCATGGCTAAAAATGAAAAAGACAAACAGAAAAACAATAGTACACATGACACAACATAGAAAACTAAAGAATAAACAACACGAACCAACCAAAAACTAGGGGTGATAAAAAAAAATGCATCACACACAGAACCAAACTATAATATAACAATGGTCGTTTCCCTGACTTGGTACAGGGCATTTTAAGATAAGAGTGGTGGGTTGAACCTGGTTATGTGGCTAGCCAAACCTCCCGCTTTAATGGCAATGTTAATTATAACATTAAAATGACAACATTACATGACCAGACTGCAATACAAAGAAATGGGAGATAATATAGGACAGAGAAACAAACGATTAATAGCCAAAAAAGGTACCTAGTTAAAAAAAAAAACGCCAGACTGGCGCCACGTCCACACGAGACTAACAAGCAACGCCTTGAAGAAAAAGGTATAAAAGCCAAAACAAGTACAAAGCTGAAATTGTTGAGGACTAAAAGTTCCAAAAAGTTGTGACCAATACGGCCAGGATAATCCACCTGGGACAAGAACATCCTGTAATATTATTTAGAATAAAATGACTCTATAATAGATAAACATGATTAAACTGAAGTGATGGTTAACTATTCATTGAATTTAATTTCCTATCTTCATTACATAGAAAGATATTTGCTGTCCAAATGGAAACTATAAAATTATTTAAAAAAATGATAATGTTAACGTCGTCTCCTTTAATGTTTTCGATTTGCTTTTGCTGATGTTATTATTTGGTTGACGTTCCAATTATCGTTACATAATCCAAATTCAGTCCTCATTTTATTGATTGTGACATGAAACATATTATCAAATTGCGACTTATCAACAACGTGTTATTTGCACTCAGCAACAAACGAGTGACACCAGTTCAGCAGGAATTTGTTACTCTTTCAAAGTCATGAGCCGGGTTTTGTGTTAATGTATTCTTAGGTTAGTGTGAAGTAAAACGTGACTCTGTTTTTGTGTTCTCACCTGTTGTCATCGTTTGCTTATGTTTTTTCTCGCTTTAGTGATATGTTAATAATTTGAGAATGAGCAAATTTGTTTTGGAGGCAAATATTTATTGCTTCTGTTATTTATTTATTGTGTTGAGTGATTCCAATTGATATTTTATTGTGTGTCTATCTATGTTATGATGTAAAAAAAAAATCTATGTTATGATGTTATACTACTGTTTCAGAATAGGTTTGATACCATTAAAACCTTTAATCCCGCTGCAGTTGTTTGCACCTGTCCTAAGTCAGGATTCTGATGTTCAGTGGTTGTCGTCTTTTTATGTGGTTCATAAGTGTTTCTCGTTTCTCTTTTGTTTTGTATAGATTATACCGTTTTTCTAGTTTGAATGGTTTTACACTAGTAATTTTGGTGGCCCTTTATAGCTTGCTGTGTGATGTGAGCCTAGGCTTTGTGTTTAAGAACGTTACTTGACCTATAGTGGTTTGCTTTTATAAATTGTGACTTAGATGGAGAGTTGTCTCTTTGGCAATCATACCGTATCTTTCTATATATATCCACATGTTTAATAAATCTTTGACGATTTATAGCTTCACATATTGTCAAGACATATTTCATTGATGTCGAACTCATGATGGGTTTTTTAATTTGTTTGTGTCGCTCGACAAAGCTGTCTTATTGCCCTACACAACACATCTTTGTTTATTAAAATTGAATTGTATTCAATTTTAATGCTTATTTGAATTTAATGAATTTTCCTTAAAGGTAAAATGTATTGTGTGTAATAAATACCTTATCAAAGTTGAAGTTGTTGGATGATAAAAACCGTAACATTATAAAATTAATTTTTAAATAGTTGAAATCAGTGCAACATACCAAACAATGACCAATGATAAGCTTATTTATAAGAATTGTGTCAGTAGATGAGTAATTACCTTTTCATAATTGAAAATTTTGTAGGTTAATATAAAGTATAATTCAAAATCTTATATCAATTATACTGAATCCTTCAAGGAGATCTCAGCTAAATTATGTCTAACATCTTTAACCATATGGGAAACCTTCCTGAACCAATTATATTTTAACATGTCGCCTGAGTCTAGCCTTAATTATCATTTATGTCAGAAATATGAAATCGATTTAATTAGACAAGAAAATAAGAACATTTCTTTATGAGACAAGGAAGTAAAAAAAAAATTGACGCTAGGTGTAATAAGTCTAAAAAAACGATTAAACTGTTGAGTTAAATGTAACATAATATATTGCCAATACACAATAGGCCATTTTATGGTGCTACGAAGTCAATGACCACTTCGTCTGTAGTCCAGTCATCGTGTTCGTGATTATGTGATAATAACTTGCGACATTTCAATTCTTAACTTCCTAAATTCGAATTATTTCAATCAGACATATTGCTAAGGATTTTCTTATTCCAGGCATAGATTACCTTAGCCGTATTTGGCACAACTTTTTGGAATTTGAATCCTCAATGCTCTTCAACTTTGTAATTGTTTGGCTTCATAAATATTTTGATATGAGCGTCACTGATGAGTCTTATGTAGACGAAACGAGCGTCTGGCGTACTAAATCATAATCCTGGTACCTTGGATAACTATTGCCGAGGAAAACTCAATTGAAAAGTCCCTAATCACATGTCAAAATCAAATGACAAAATATATCAAATGATGGATTCAACATTGTTTTATACCGCTAAACCTCTCACTTTTATGTTATTTGGTGTACGTGACTTAAAATAATATGTGGCGGTAGATGCACGAATAGCAATCGATCATTATTCTTCACAATCACTAGACTGGAATCCGTTTGAAGTTTATGCGATATAGAATGTTTTAATCGAAGTTTTGTATTAAATCTATAATTTAAGAAATTGTTTCAAATATATATACATTTTTTTTTTCAACAATAAAATATTTTTAATCACCATTGTTTAACTAGCGATGCAAACCATATATTCACGCCGATGGGTTTCTCCAAATGAAGTTCATATACCCTTTATTGTTTTACTTTTCTTTTGATAACATATTATTAAGGACTTATCTGTAAATCATATGTTTTGATGTAAGTTTTGACCAATAATTTATGATTATTTTCGAATAGTTTATTGCCTTAACTAACATCATAAAAACGTTCCAAGACGTAGTCTTTGATACTTTTTATCGGTATCTTTCGGCTGGTCTTCGAATAAGAGATTGTTTGTTATTTTATGTTTATCAAATTACAAAACTGCTAAAATACGTCATATCTGTTATTGCAGTCTATTAAGGAAGTAGAATTAAATTGTCAATATTTGGGAGATTTCATTTTTCAAAAAAGAATCAAAATGGATCAACAACAGTGTATGGATCGTATACATTAGAATCTTATGATTCCTTTTGTAGTTTTTTTGGGGTGCTAATTTATAGAAAGAAGCCTCTGAGTTCAGTATTTTTTGATATTTTACTTTTTTGTTTTCATTTATCAAATAGAAAACAGAAAATGCATGAAACTACAACAATCAAGTAAGAAAAGACATTGACCAAGGCTGTTGCGTTGAATTAACTTACAGACAAGGAATCTGATCATGACATGTCGTTAAAACATTCAATTATAACCGAAGATCAAAATTTTACTAAACTGGTGATCTTTTTTTTATATAGATAAAGAAAGATGTGGTGTGAGTACCAATGAGACAACTCTCCATCCAAACAATTAATAAAAGTAAACCATTATAGGTCAATGTACGGCATTCAACACGAAGCCTTGACTCACACTGAACAACAAACTATTAAGTGCCCTAAAATTTCTAGTGTAAAACCATTCAAACCGGAAAACCAACGGTCTAATATGTATGTTTTGGTTCTACAGAAGAGACCTGTAATCACTAAAATGGGTAAATCATGAGTAATTGTTTACGCATTATGTACAACCCCTTTGCTAAATAAAGGCAACAATAGTATACCAAATATCATCGAAAGTCATAAATCGATTGAGACATAATCACATTCGGATTACAAACTTAAATCGATGGAAACACGTCAACACAACAAAGTGGAAAACAACGAAACAACATAAATACTGAAGTGAACAAAAAACAAACGACAATGCAACACACACATAAACGACCAAATGACAACTGCTGTTTTCCTGATTTAAAAAAAAATGGTGGTTAGATCCTGATTTTGTGGCTAGCCAAATCTCGCACTTTTATGGAAATATTAAACATAAAAGTAAAATGACACCATTACATGACAGGAATACAGAACAAATATTAAGAACAGAGAAATATATTTGATTTGTAAAAATCTGTTTCTATCTAATTCGTAAGATTTACAGTTAAAATAACTAAATAACTAAATTGAATTCGAAATGTAAATGTATTTATTGCCTAGGTTATCGTTCTAAATTTGCTAGAATAATGATATATGTGTAATATCATATGAATTGGACTGTCTAGACCTTGTTTATTGTATATAAATTATTACAGAAATTATCCTTTTTCAATAACCCTTCTCATTGTACTTTTATTCTGCCAATACCAAAAAGCCATTTATCATCTGTAAAAACCTATAATCTTTATTGGTGGTCAATTTAAATATAATCTGCACAATAAATATTCGATTGAGTAGACATAATCTGTGTTTACAGCAAAAGGCATAATCAAATACAATCAGAGATATGATTTAATAGAATCCAAACGTTCATTCTCTGTAAAGATGACAGTAGAAATATGAGTATTGAACATGCAAGATGTTAACAGTTCGTAGCACTCTTAGCAAATACTACTTTTAGTTTGATATTGTCAAAGTGGAATAACTCGAGCTTGTTATTCAGGAGAATTTTCTTCGATGAAACAATAAACTTGTTTACTTTATGCTCAGTTTAGAAGACAGATTTACACAGCAATATATCTGTTAAGTTTTTTTTTTAGATTTTTTTTTATTTAAATGATCTGTACCAAGTCAGGAATGAGGCAGTTGTTATCACATAGTCCGTTTCTATGTATGTCAGTGTTTCTGTTGTTTTTTCCTCTCATAGTTTATGTGGTCCCCTCAGTTTCGGTTTGTAGCCGTGATTTGTTTTAGTTAAATTATTTATTACTATAGAACAGCGGTATACTACTATTGGATTTATCCGTCATTTGTTGCATTGTCGCCAAGATTGAGGGACGTTATATGTAATGCGTTGTCGACCTGCTTGACATACCTTTATATGTACCCACTTTAAGTGAAAGTTCTTGTGATACAATTTAGTGTTATAAATAGAGGATGGTCAATTCAAATGTATCTAATCGTATCAGATTTGTTGACGAATATTAAAATAAAATGTTGGTTCTATCCTTGTTTGAAATATCGTTGATATCTTTAGAAAACAAAGAGGGACGAAAGATTCCAAAGGGACAGACAAACTCATAATTAGTTATGATTTCTTAGTTCGTTTCTGTGTGTGTTACATTTTAATGTTGTGTTGTCATTTTCTTGTATTTAATGTTTAATGTTTCCCTCGGTTTTGGTTGATGACCCGGATTTGTTTTTGTCTATCGATTTATGAGGTTTAAACATCTGTATACTACTGTTGCCTTTATTTTTCTATTATTTCGCGTCTGGAACATTGCCGAATTAAGTGCACCTCAATTTAAGCCGAACATAATGTAGAATTTTATATCATTAAGATTTACATATGATATATTTGTAAATATAAAGTAAAGCAAGATTAAAAAATGAAACTACCTCAGCTACTTACTGTAAAGAGTAAAAAAAATTAACAGGCATAAAATAATTCTAAAAATGGGAGATTGCAAAAGGTAGTCACAGTAATTGATTATTTTGGCCCCAAATTACCTAGCTCATAATGTCAAAACGAAAATTATTCAAATTCAATGATCAAAATTGTGTGAAAGTGAAATAGAACAATTTATATCCTTGTTTGAAATATCGTTGATATATTTAGATTAATTATGATTTCTATGATATCGCGTCCGGAACATTGCCGAATTGAGTGCACCTCATTTTAAGCCGTACATAATGTAGAAGTTTATATCATTAAGATTTACATATGATAATTTGTAAATATAAAGTAAAGCAAGATTTAACTAGAGGCTCTTAAGAGCCTGTGTCTCTCACCTTGGTCTATGTGCATATTCAACAAAAGACACAGATGGATTAATGACAAAATTGTGATTTGGTGATAGTGATGTGTTTGTATATCTTACTTTATTGAACATTCTTGCTACCTACAATTATCTTCATCTTTAATAAACTTGGCCCATTAGTTACAGAGGAAAATAAATTGTTAAAAATTGACTTTAAAGGGCTGTTACTCCTTAAGGGGTAAACTGACCATTTTTTTCAGGTTGATTTATTTGTAGATCTTACTTTGCTGAACGTTATTGCTGTTTACAGTTTATCTCTATCTACAATAATATTCAAGATAATAACCAAAAAACGGCAAAATTTCCTTAAAAATTACCAATTCAGAAGCAGCAACTCAACAACAGGTTGTCCCATTGGTCTGAAAATTTAAGGTCAGATAGATCTTAACTTGATAAACAATTCAACCCCTCAACAGATTTGCTCTAAATGCTTCGGTTCAGATTTATAAGCCAAAATCTACATTTTACCCCCTATGTTCTATTTTTTAGCCATGGTGGCCATCTTGGTTGGTTGGCTGGGTCACGCTACACATTTTTTAAACTAAATATCCTAATGATGATTGTTCCCAAGTATTGTTAAATTTGGCCCAATAGTTTCAGAGGAGAAGATTCTTGTAAAAGATTACTAAGATTTACGAAAATGGTTAAAAATTGACTGTAAAGGGCAATAACTCCTAAAGGGGTCATTTCACCATTTCGGTCATGTTGATTTATTTGTAAATCTTACTTTGCTGAACATTATTGCTGTTTACAGTTTATCTCTATCTATAAATATATTCAAGATAATAACCAAAAACAACAAAATTTCCTTAAAATTACCAATTCAGGGGCAGCAACCCAACAACCAGTTGTTCAGGGCAGATATATCTTGACCTGATAAACAGTTTTATCCTGTCGGATTTGCTCTAAATGCTTTGGTTTTTGAGTTATAAGCCAAAAACTTTATTTTACCCCTATGTTCTATTTTTAGCTGTTGCGGCCATCCTGATTGGTCAACCGGGTCACGCCACCAATTTTATATACTAGATACCCCAATGATGATTGTGGTTAAGTATTGTTAAATTTGGCCTAGTAGTTTCGGAGGAGAAGATTTTTGTAAAAGATTACTAAGATTTACAAAAAATGGTTAAAAATTGACTATACAGGGCAATAACTCCTAAAGGGATCAACTGATCATTTCAGTCATGTTGACTTATTTGTAAATCTTACTTTGCTGAACATTATTGCTGTTTACAGTTTATCTCTATCTTTTATAATATTCAAGATAATAACCAAAAACAGCAAAATTTCCTTAAAATTACCAATTCAGGGGCAGCAACCAGTTGTTTGATTCATCTGAAAATTTCTTAGCAGATAGATCTTGACCTGATAAACAATTTTTTTAACCCAAAAACTGTATTTTACCCCTATGTTCTATTTTTAGCCTTGGCGGCCATCTTGGTTGGTCGACCGGGTCACGCCACCCATTTTTTAAACTAGATATCCTAATGATGATTGTGCCAAGTATTGTTAACTTTGGCCCTGTAGTTTCAGAGGAGAAGATTTTTGTAAATGTTAACAGACGACACCGGACGACGGACGACGGACGCAAAGTGATGCAAAGTGATGAGAAAAGCTCAATTGGCGCTTCGGGCCAGGTGAGCTAAAGATGAAATAACTACAGCTACTTACTGTAAACAATAAAACAAATTAAACAGGCATAAAATAATTTTAAAAAGGGGAGATTGCAACAGGTAGTCGCGGTAATTGATTTTTTTTGGCCTCCAATACCAAGCCCATAATGTCAAATCGGAAATTATTTAAATTAAATGAACAAAATTTTGTGAAAGTGAAATAGAACAATTCCTAGTTCGAATAAATGCAATGACCAGGCATACAAAGGATTTATTTTTTCTGCGTTGCAATTGGTATTTTTTGTACTTTTGCTCACAGTTGTACATGCATACGTTAAGATTTAGTAAAAGCTTGTAATTGTTTTATCTATAGGTTTCCATATAGTTGTCGACATGCTTTACATGTTATAATAGTAATCCACTATTGATGTAGTTGCTTGTAGTTATTTATTGTTCATTGCATTGCCACCAAAATAAGGTGACGTTATATGTACTTTGCTGTCAATGTTTTTTACATACTTTTATATTAACCCACTGTTGATGTATGTCCTTGCGATTTAGTCAAATGTTATTTGTCTTTATTGTATCGTCGCCAAAAAAACTGTATTGCATTATGACTAACAATTATTTTGAAGTCAGTTTTATCTTTTTGAATCTATTTTTGTATAGTGTTGTCAACATAATCTTTATTCGGTCTTTCTTATTATGCACCTTTAATGCATATTCTTGTAACTAAGCTTTATGTTATATTTGATGCAACTTCTGTTGCAACCAATCAACATTTCGCAATTTTACTTGTTTAAACGTAAAATCCTGTGCCTGGTCGACCTTTTCCGTTCACTTTGTTTTATCATTTGGTCAATTGCACTTCTCGTGTTGATTCCAAAGTTAAGACCTGTTGTTGATATCTTTTTATTACCAAGTGTTATCAACTCGCTGTTATGGAAGTAGTTTTGGTGTTTATTTAAGATTTTCAAATGATTCTACATTATTGGTAATAATTGACTTGCAGGTGCATTCCCCATAAGGCTATGTTTTCCCCGGACTGTTTATGACTTCTCTATACAAAATCAATAAGTTGTTTACTATTTTGTATTTTAGTCTGGGAAGCATGGTTTTTTAATGAGTTGGAATTGGCATTCAGCTAGCTTCAGGGTAACACCACTTCTGTATTCCGCACTTTTATGAATACATGAAACTTCATGTTCGTTTACTGTAAATTTACTGTATATAAAATGTTGATTAATTGGAAACACTTAGATTTCCTATTGCCTGATATATATAATGCCTTGTCTGTAATGCGTCCGATGTACTTTTTAATTTTTGTACCCATCATATTATCAGCAGGAACGTTCAGAGCCTTGAAAGTCAGGGATGTATATTAATCAAACCATATTTTAATACCTTGATGACAAATAAGGACATAAAATAACATGCCTATTATACCTGTTGCCATTCAGTCCCATTGTACACCATCTTCTATTGATGTTTTGTACTTTTTTATATAAAAATCCTCTCTATCTAATTTACTTTCATAAATGTTAGATTCTTTCCTAGCAACTTGTTTTGACGGCTTGTTATACCATAGAAGAGAACATAAAATACAACTAAACAAAAAAAGTACAATTCCTCTAGCGAAAATTAACTTTATCAGTTTATCCATCAATAAGACAAGAAGATTGAATTAAAGATGTTTATGCCATATCCGATTTCGCATTTATTTATGGTAAAGTACATCTAAGCCTCTGCGGACTTGTTAAATTGTTCTGCGTCGACAGAAATCAACAAGATGAATTGTAAATAATTACGAATGTTTAAAGGTCTATATAAGACGTTTATCAGAACTTACAGTGCGTTAGTATGGAATAAGAACATTGCATTAGTTAAATTTTCAGGCGAAGGTATTTCATGAGACAGTTTTTGAATGTCAATAATATAAACAACTATGTCTTATCAAAACAAACAGACATAAGATGTAAAAAAACTGATAATTTCAAAATGACTTTAAAAAATTTCGAAATGGAATTTAAAATGTCAAAATAGAAATGACAAAATAATACAAACACTAGAAATATGTTTCTACCGGGGTTTTTGTGGGGGGGGATAGTATTATGTTAGAACATTTGAAAATATTTCAACATTATCATCAATATCTCAGAAAATTAAAGTCAAAAAGTTCGTCTGATACCAAAACTACAAAAGATAGATTACTCATTGATATTTCTAATCATGAAATATTAGTTATGTACCTCGTTTTGAATACCGTGAAAAAAATTCTTTATAGACTACAAGCCGCTTGTTTGCTTTTGAAAAAAAACTTGTAATTAGTCGTTTTAAATCTATAATAAAAAGTTGTATCATTCGCACTCATTTACAATCTAATTTGTTGGTTTTTTTTAATCCATATACTATAAGTAACCTTACTTGTTTAACTTTTCTTCGTCAACTTATTACCAATAAGAACTTTAGATACAGCAAAACTTTTAACGCAAAAGCTTTGATTTCAAGTAATGAATAATAGATGCTGCTATATGGTAATGATACAGGCTCATTTGTTAGTGACGATTGAAACATTCAATGATACGATAAGCTAGAGTTATACCTTAATTGTACTAGAACGGACGCTAATCTAAGTTTAATTTTTACTTCGAGCTGAAAATAAACTCATCAATAATACTCGAAAACGAGGAATGAGGTATATTTCTTGTACCCGAAAATATGAGTATGGTTCAGAAATAGACAGTATTTGCGGTTCTGTCTTGTAATATGTGCTTGGCTATTCCATTTTGATTGGATAATATAAGCACCTTGTGCTATAATCCAAATCAAGTCATTCGAATCCTCACTCAGTCAAAATTGGTTTAATATTGAATAGAACATAATCAGCACATAACAAAATCACTATCTAGTTGGTACTACGACATGTATAAATGTAAAAAGAAGGACCTCCTATACATCTAATAGAAAGATATGCTATTCGGGGCATTATACACTGTTTATAAATTATGAGTGTGACTGTCCCTCTGGTATCTCGTGGCACTCTTTAACTTGTGATAGTTAGTGTCAAATGATTAAATCATAACATATTTGAGCGTTTGCATGGTATCAAAATAAGTCAAGATTATTTCAAATTAAAAACAAAGGAATCAGGACATACTTCAAAGACACTTACTTAAGATGAAATCCTTAACATTATTAGAATTCTTTTCAAATGCCTTCAAACTAATGCTTAAGAAACACAAGTGTAACTGCAACGTGATATTGTTGAGTCTTACAAGTAATTCACGAAACTGTTTTTTTTATTGGCCTATTTTACCAGATATCAAAAGAGGAGTTCATAGTGACACTTGCTGAACTGAAGTATCATTGATATGAGTCTTTTAAAGACGAAACGCGCGTCTGGTGTAAATACAAAATTTAATCCTGGTATCTTTGATGAGATTATTTGCAACAAATTGGTCTATGCCACTGCTGGTAGAGTTTAAACTCACCGAGGTTATTACCAGCCCAGTAGTCAGCACTCCTGAGCTGACATGAACTATCATTGATATGGTCATATTTATAAATTAACTGTTTACAAGACTTTTTGAAAGACTAAGGCTTTTCTACCTGAGGGATAGATTACCTTAGCTGTATTTGGCACAACTTTTAGGAATTTTGGTCCTCAATGCTCTTCAACTTCGTATTTTATTTGGCCTTTTTATCTTTTTTGGATTCAAGCATCACTGATGAGTCTATTTTAGACGAAACGGGCGTCTTGGGTAAATACAAAATTTAATCCTGGTATCTATGTATGTTTATTTACAACCACTGTGTAGATGCCACTGCTGGTTGAGTTTTTTTCACCGAAGGTATCATCAGCCAAGTAGTCAGCACTCGTGAGCTGACATGAATTGTTATTGATATGGTCATATTTATAAATTAACTATTTACAAAACTTTAGACTTTTTGAAAGACTAAGGCTTTTCTACCTGAGGAATATAAAAAAAAACCATAGCTGTATTTGGCACAACTTTTCAGAATTTTGGTCCTCAATGCTCTTCAACTTCATAGTTTTTCTGGCCTTTTTAACTTTTTGAATTCGTGCGTCACTGATGAGTCGTTTGTAAACGAAATGCGCGTCTGGCGTAAAAACAAAGTTTAATACTGTTATCTATGATGAGTTTATTTCCAAGTGAATTATTTAACCTCATTGAATCAATATTCATGTGAACTTAAATTTAACCCCACCACCAGAAATGGTTTACGCATAAACAACGCGTGTTCAGCTATTTCAAGGAGTAACTATTTATCAAATATACCAGGATTACAATTTAATACGCCAGACGTGCGTTTCGTCAACATAAGACTCATCAGTGACGCTCAGATCAAAATGGTTATAAAGCTAAACAAGTACTAAGTTGAAGAGCATTAAGGACTCATATTCCAAAAAGATATGCCAACTACGGCTGAGGAAACCCATTCCTAGGATAATAAAATCCTATGTTTTCCGAAAAATGTAATGTCAACATTGAAAGTGATACACGGGTACAACATTTGGTTGACTGATTCGATCCACAAAAACTCATTCCTATACGTTATAAGTACGGTGACCAAGTAAGGAAAAGTCGCTTATTTAAGGAGTTTAATCGTCATTCGGACTATACGGCTATAAATCACAGTATTGGTAGTTCAAAGGTTACACTTATCATGTTGACTTGTCGTCAAAAATCGTACGGTGCAATTATTTGTAAAATGGGCTTTGAAGTTCGTTCCCTTATTTTAAAGAAAAAATTACTTACTTCAGATTTTAGGCCTATATTCTAAAAATACATTCGTGAAGTTTTTTGTTATTATATACATTGTTGTTACACATTATTTTAACAATTTCAAACAAAGTTTAGCAAAATTAATCAGTTAATGAAGAGTTTTTGTAAAAATTGAACACTACGAGTATTTTTCATTTAATAGAGTACGTTTCAATTCATTTTCATCATTTATTTTTACGCAAAATGTAAAATAATCACCATATTATGATATTTCAAACCTTTATTAAACAACTTCAAAATCATTTAGCTCAGAAGCATTATTTCGACTTGTGCATTGAAACAATATACACTACACAAAATGAAGAGACAGGTTTTCCTCTTGAAATTCGCCTTGTACAAAAATACTGAGACGGACCGATACCACTAAATGACTGTCGTAACTTGGTTAGCACTCAACAAGGGATAATACTCGTATAATTAATGCCTTATACTTTGAAATGAAGTTAACAGCAATGGGAAAGAGTGACAGAATAATCATGAAGACCTCTGATACGGGTGTGGTTGTTATGTGTGTTCACTACTAAAAACAGATGACACACGCATGCGAGTTGTATGTACAGATGGGGAACATAAGCAATGTAAAGAACAGTTAAAGATTTTATAAATAGTAGTAAGGCTTTATGAAGAAAGGAAATGACCTGTATTCATTGGGTTAACATTCTATGTATACACATTAAGATGTCACTGTCAACAGTGATACATAATGAAATAATATAGTATTAATGAATGGGTGTTTTTATTATGGCCCTGTTATATGTCCAAGGTCTGTAGTAATGCTCAAGGAAGTCGTTAATGGGCCGAGGCAACGCCGGGCATATAACAGGACCATTATAAAACATCCATATCTTAATACATTTATTAACCAACTGAACAAAAGGCTATGTGTTGCTGCCAACTTGATGTACTCTCTACACTTTTAATGACCGATCAGTTTGGAGAAAAAAATTGTACTTCACCATCATAAAGCTTTTAATATACCAAATATCCAAGATATCAAGTTGACAGAAGTTATGTGTTGAAAACAGGATGAACAGTGATCTCTATATTTCAAAATCGGCGGCCATGTTCAATTTATTATATTTATTATTAACACTGTTTCCTTTAATGGCCCTCTTTTAATGCCAAAGCCCAGTTTCAAATGGTTTCCGTCTAAAATAAAAGTGGACGCATTCGTTTTCCTTCATAATATTTAAATGTAAGTTGTATTTGATGATAACACAAAACATATATAAAGGTCGAGGATGAGCACGGATGCGACTACTTTCATTTTTGACAAAAACCATTTGAAAAGTGACGTTTTTTGGCACGTTTGATAGATTTTTCATATTTAAGCTTGAATCACAGCGTTTTTAATGACTAAATCAGTTAAAATCTTTGACATAAACTAATCGAATCATTTGAAATAAACACTTAAGTATTTAAAAAGTGTCTAAGTACTTTCGTTAGATGAACCTGAAATTTGAGGCCAAAGTCGGCCCTTACAGGACCTACTCGTTTGTTCTTGGGTTGTTTTTTTTTGACACAGCAAGTTAACTAAATCATTATGGTATGTGGTCAACGTTAAAAAAGATCATAGATTTGATTTACAGTAAAGACCTATTTATTAAATAGCGCTCACGTTATCGGCAACGTTATATCAAGAAAACATGCGAAGGAACTCAAGTTTTCACAAATGTGGCCACCCAGAAGTTAAACATTTGAAATAATTAAAATGAATGATCTGTTTTGTTGTAAAGTTTATTCATAAACCTCTATGTTAAAGTTAATAATGTAGTATGTTATATTTTTTAATTACTGTAAGAGGTTTGAAAAAAACCATGTCAAACGGCAAATCTTAAATATCGTAAAAATATCAAAAGAAATGCCAAACCAAAGATGCTTATAGGTCAATTCCTTGTGTCGTAGTTTTACTTCCTCTATAAAAGAGTCGTCTACCTAATCACGATAAATATCATTGTTTCATAAAAATAACAATATAGTGTATTATTAACTTTAGTAAAGTATATAATTTGAATAAAGAAAAGAAATGAAGTTCTGAGTATTTGCTTTGATCTTTAATACGTCAATCTTTTGAATGATAATAAGGTCAAAAATTGATATTGGAAAAAATCCTGATAGGGAAGTACTTCTACTTAATTACTTTCATATTACCGAAGTTTCATTTCTTTTTACAGTTAATAAGCTATTATACAAGACATAAGGTTATTATGTAGGCCATTTTGACTTTATTGATGTCTTTCGGTGCATTGCTTTGTAATATCAAACCAATCATATAGGATATATTGTTAATCATGGGGAATTATACAAAACGTTGTGTTTTTTTTCTATTTCAGTGGTAAATAATGGCCCTTACCATACCTCTTTTTTTTTAGCATTGAAAAATTTCAACCACATATCAAACTTCAGATTTTTTTTTATATAATTATATTAGAATCCGACTTAATATAGTGGCTGTAGTATTCACAAACGTCAATGGTGGTGTCCTGCAATATCTATATATTAAAACATTTCCACTTTTTCGATTCCATTGACTTTATTCTTAGTGACATCTTCATGATCTTTATAAATTTGAATATTCTTCATTTCCACCAGGGTCTTATAAAGAAGTTTCAATGTTCAAACAGCTGTGCTTGACCTTACAAATTATACTTAAAGACTTTCAACATCAATTCATGGGGATAATTTTACTGCAGAAACTTCATAAGCTCAAGTGTTCAAACCCGGATATTTAATAAGAGCTATCCATAAGAGAGATTTCCTCATTTGAAATAATCATAAATATGTTGTTACAGTAAATTTTAATAAATAACTTCCGTATTTTCTGGGCTGGTCATAATCTCGAGTATAATTTCAGAAAAAAACTCCTTCATGAAAATTTTGAAACTGAAATCAATATTTTTGTCATTAATCAATTCACTAAGTTAAATTCGTCATGGTTTATTCCCATACTACTTCATTTCTATTTATTCACATAGAAAAATGTGCAAAGGTTTAACTGTTAAAATTAAGAACAATATTTGTTTTTTTTTTTTAGAGAGAGTGATATTAAGGTGAAAGTGATTTTTATTTAGGACCATACATATTTGGGAAAAGTTGGTTGATATTCGAATTTGAACATTTCTGATCTCTGTTAAAAGTAGAAAATCCCATTCAATTTACGATGCAATGTTATGTTTTGCAGCTGAGATATTCCACTTCCATTCGGTTTTCATGAATTCTAAAGAATGCGACTTATCTACAGATTTTCTTGTCGTAACTCATCATTATTTGGCTGCTTTTATTTGAGATACTGCTTACACTTCTGAGAAATGTCAAAAACAGTCTATCAAAAACTTAATGTTTAGAATGTAACAGTAATGAGATATAATTAAGGCATCTTAACATCAAAATTGTATGAATGACAGACAAAACAATGACCAAACAAATATTTAAAAAGTCTAAAAATCAGTCCTCGGTAAACTTAAGATAGGAATAAAGTATGAAAAGTCCACAATCTATCTTAGGTCTATTTTATCATACAAAACAAATATGAGGTCATATTGAAAGAACACATCTTTTTACAGATCATTCGAAAAGAAGGAATAAGTTTGCTTGCGTATTGTTTGAAAATCATTAGAGAAACAGATTTCACCACCAAATTTCCTGTAATACGATTTTGTTCACTCTCGACAATTTAATTTTAAATATTTAAAACGCTCTGCGAGCATTGCTGTCTCGAGTGGATAAATGTCGTATCTCACTCGATGAAGTGGTAGAATCTCTATGTATTGGTAACTTTGCTTATCATAGTCAATCATACTATTCTGTTTCATATTTTAAAAGGTTAGTTTAACAATGTTTACTGCTTAAAAAACATAATGCGTTGTACCGAATGGCCTTATATTCTTACAGACCTTAACAAGCTCTTTATCAGAATATAACTGTGCCAATTTAAGAGTAATCAAGAAGCCATATTTTCTTATCTGTAGGTAATTTGTTCCGTCAGCCATTAATGACATCCCGATCCATCATAGATTATCGTGCTATAAGATCAATTATAACAGCTTTAACCTTATTTGGTTTCTTTAAGTACAAAATGTTTTGTTAACAGCAGGTTGTTGACATAATTATGTTTCTTGGAAACACAACAAGCAAGATAGCATGATGTTAACGACCTATGCATGGATCGAGACCCTTTTCACAACACATGTCTGTTATGGGGTTATACAAAGATTAAAATATTTGGCCGGTCAGTAGGATCTGTTCCACTTAAAAACAATATGTGTGTACAACTAATGATGGTTATAAAATTCCTTGTTTTCAAAATTCATAAAAGAAATTTGAAGAATATAACTTAATCAGATAGATATAGAAAGATAGGGTGTGAGTGCCAATGAGACAACTATCCATCCAAATAACAATTTATAAAAGTAAACCATTAAAGGTCAAGGTACGGTCTTCAATACGGAGCCTTGGCTCACACCAAACAACAAGCTATAAAGGGCCCTCAAATGACTAGTGTAAAACCATTCAAACGTGAAAACCAACGGTATAATCTATATAAAAAACGGGAAACGAGAAACACGTATAAATTACATAAACAAACGACAACTACTGTACATCAGATTCATGACTTAGGACAGGTGCAAACATTTGCAGCGGGATTAAACGTTTTAATAGTACCAAACCTTATTTCTTTTTCTGAAACAATAGCATAACATCACAACATAGAAAAACACACGATAAAATATCAACCAGCAGTCTTAACTAGGTTGTTTCTATTGACGCCTTCAAACAAATACATGTACAGAATACATTCGCAACCCGAAATATACAACATTTGTGCATATAAACAATCATTCCTACTTCTAAAATAGCTACAATAGTGAAATATTTCATATTCTTACCAAAAATAGTGATGGCATTCGATTTAATGAGATCTCACATATCTTCAAGGCAATAATTGTAACTGTTTTTTGAATCATTTTACTATTCATTTTCAAAGTGTTTATAATATTTTATTTTTTTTATCATTAAAATGCAGGGTTGAATCATCAGTATATACACAATGATGGATCATTTGACATTGACATTCTTTAAAAAAAAGAAAAGAAAGAATTGCATCAAACAAAGAACTTTTTAATGGAGTATATATGTAACACTCAGAAACGTGTCCTTCCCCCCAAACGTGTCCGATACTCCCAAACGTGTCCACATCGACGTCACTGAACTGCAAAACATGTCTCTTTAGATTTTTAAGTTTAACTAAGGTTTATCCCGAATAATCGTAAACAAATTTAGGCCCAATCCTAAATCCCCGGTATGATAATAAAACGTATGTATAGTATTTATTGTTAATATGATATCGTTCAAATAATGCATGAAATATTTGGCACTGGACTCATGACTCTTGTTTGTATGTCTTCACTTTAGTAGTGATGCTGGAAATCTAAAATTATATATACTAAAACCTCCATTTGAACGCCTTGCTCTCGGATAAACACGGTTTTTCAAAAGCATCATATGTTCTGCCTCTGATATGAACAAATCTTTTTTTTCAAATAAAGGTTGATTATGACAAAATTCTTACTAAAATAAAAGAGAAATGGTTACAACTGTTTTGCATTATCCAAATATTTAAACCTTATGTTAATCAATTTAGTAAGTAGCTGATTGACATTGTCCCGTCTGAAACCTCACTGAATTCTCTTTCTGTCTTCCTTTTTGTAAATCAGTTATACAAGCATTGTTCGATAATTTCAGAAAATAAATCCGATGGTAACTATTTTAGCATGAAAAGAAACACAGAAGGAGATATTATCTCTGTATGAAATGTCTTTGCTATGTATGTTAGTCGTACAACTGCGGTATATGATTTCTAATGGATAATTGTCTTGCAGTCAATCATAACACAGACACTTTTTTTTAACTTAGGACAAATTTTATCTAAACCTGCTGTTAATAAATATTACTATTGGTTAACATATTTTGTTTTCCTGTTATAACCTTTTTCTATTTCGTTAAATCTGTTCTTTATGAATAATGTACCCATTTTTTTTTACCTATACTCACACTTCATAAAACAGATTTAATCCACAATTTCCTACAGAAGTGATTGCCTGTACTAAGTCAGGAATGTGACAGTTGTTTTAAAATCGTTTGATGTGTTTGGGCTTTTAATTCTGCCATTTGATGATGGATTTTCTGTTTCGAAGTTTCACTTCATTTATCAATCAATAAACTGCAGCACAATATCTTAGGAAAAAATTTCATACAACAGATATTCGTAGCTATGGAAACATATTTTTTACATGCGTTACCATCAAAGTCTCAAAATATTCTCATTCATTCATCAGCATCGAATTTTTACTGCCGTTATAAAATAAATTGGTACCATTAAAGGCATGTGTATTTGATCCGAATATTGTTTTGAGGTATTCTTGATCGCTTATGATGCGAAGCTGAGTTTTTCAAAAATATCGCATATTGCTTTTCAAAATTGAATGGTTCTCATTTTTTTTTTATTTATTGAGGTTTAAAAGCGTTGACTGAAGTACATTGTGTATTAAGCGCATGGTCAACACTTTTAAAACCCTATAAGTTTACTAAAAGAGACCTTCAATACTTATAAATGACATTTTTTTGCTAGAAATGTAATTATTAATACTTGGTTCTTATGTATCTTTATGCCTAGCTATGAATTATGTATTCTTTTATCAGTGCATACATGTATATTGTACTATTTTGTCACATAGTTAGGAGAATGTCAAGAACGAATTATGTTTGCTCTTTTAACATTTCTTGTAATATTCTATATCGATGTTGATAATATATACATTACGCAGAACGAGTGTACCCTTATGAGATTAATGGCACCGATATTAGGATAATAACACCAGTCAATGCGATGGATGCTTTATTATGTATATATCAAAAAACTAAATCTAATCATCTTTCTTTTACTTGACAGTAATGATTCAACAACAAGTATGATTTCGGATTAATATCTTTTAACCTTTATGATTATGATGTTGTGCTAATATCAATACTACAAAGCAAAGAGCGATCTGTCCAGAATCAAAGGCTTTGTAATATTAGCTTTGTAAGTCAACATTGAGAAATCGTTTTATTTTCAATATTTGTTCTTGTGACCCATTTTTTAATATCTTAACCTATTTCAGAGAGAAAGCTTACTATACTTGACTAAGCTGCTAGTGTGACTAGTTATAACAACACATTATGTGTACAAAGTGAGAAGTCTTACAGACTGTATGCCGATTACAACTAGTAAATCTCTAAGTCTAACAAAGTAAGAAAAAAATAAAGATATTCAAAAAATAATCCTGATATCAAAGATAAGAAAATTGAAAACAGTACGGCTTACCAGGCTTTTCAATCCTGGTTTATATGATGTTTTTATTTATATCCTTATCAATTCCTCATCAACATATAACTATGTATACAGGTCGGAGGAATTAAATGTAAAATTGGTGAATGTATACTCATTAAACTCACTTCAGACGCAAAATATTAAATTTATTCATAAAATTATCACTGGAGTACTTGCTTTAAACTTTCAAAACAGCCTTGTTGTTATTGGCGATCTATTAATGCTTTGATAGTTTTTTCAATTTACAGCTAAATAGTTAAGCAGTACTTTCAATCAATCTTGTTTGTGAAACCTGTACTTTTACCTGTGTTAAGGTGGCTCGGGCATATTCGAAGTTTTTATCAGAAGTTCCGTATTTTTTGTTATTTTATTCTTTACCTAAAGGGAATCAAATTGCTCAACAACAAATAGGAGGTCACGGACCATTTGAGCTAAAAATTTTACTTTTAAACAGGTATGTAAAAGGCACCATTTTTCAATGAAATGATAGGGAAAGTAGAGGTGTTGACATGGTTTTTTCGAAATATCAAAACAATGTTCTCTGACACTTGGTCCAAAACTGTAATATAAAAAGCTGATATATAGCTTCAAAGAATGAGCAAATAAAAAACATAGGTCATTTTCACCCTTAAGCAATTACGGATAAAAACAGAAATATTCAATTAGTCACATAACTACAATGATTTAACGTTTCTAATCAATCAAAATATTTGTAAAAAAAATATCGAATTTACGACAAATACTTTTGTAATTCATGCGTGAAATTATCCGCAGTCGAATAGTCCCGAGCCACCTTAAAAACATTGAATACGTGCTGATTTATGTTTATACTTTTTGTATGACCATGACTGCCATTTGATATACAGAGAAAGAATTGCGATCGTGAAAATCGGAACAAGGATGTCATTCTAACAATTTAATTTCGATAACTTTTGAAAATGTTATTGTATTGTAATCCACCGAAAGGGAGAAAAAGGCAAAAATAACAAATGCGTCCGTCAGAATAATTGTTATTCGTCGATAATAC
Source organism: Mytilus trossulus (assembly GCF_036588685.1). NCBI lineage: Eukaryota > Metazoa > Mollusca > Bivalvia > Mytilida > Mytilidae > Mytilus > Mytilus trossulus. Next base: position 75,615,345 of record NC_086379.1, read on the forward strand.
AATGTTATTGAATATATCATTTGATCAAACATACCACTTGGTGTAAATTGCCAATTAACAGAATTGACGAACAGACGCCATTGATGCCTTGATTTGTATTTAAGTACAACAAATAACAAACACTGATTTTGTTTGGATATTGAATTGTCATGGCAACATTTAATCAAAATTCATTCATAAAACAACAACAACTGTTACAACAACAGTACACAACCAAAATATTTGTCAATCAATAAAATGTTGATGACGATTGAGCTAATCATTGTATCACAGCTGGGAGATCCAAAGCTGGTGTACTGAAGGGCGGTCTATTCAGCAGTATTTCAGAATTAGCAGCTGGGCTATCCATAGTCTGCATAAAATGAAGTAAATTTCGCTCCGGTTGTGTGACTGCTTCAGCATGTTACCATGACGGATTTGTGTTTGAAGACTGGAGCATCTGAAAAATAAATAGAACCAGCAGCAAACAAAGTTCAATTCTCAAGGGTGGGCGAGGAAGGGTCTTAATTTTTTAACGTCCTCTCCGTTCGGTTTTCAAGGTAAAAGAGACCGTTAAATTGCACGGACTTTTACTACTCGACTGTCACATGCTCTAATTAGCATAATAAGAGTAAAGGACGACTCGATTTGTCGAGTCTCAATACATGTATATATGTTAATTCAATAAATGAATTTAATTTTCATTTAATTAAATTCTATTATTGAATATATCATTTGATCAAACATACCACTTGGTGTAAATTGCCAATTAACAGAATTGACGAACAGACGCCATTGATGCCTTGATTTGTATTTCAGTACAACAAATAACAAACACTGATTTTGTTTGGATATTGAATTGTCATGGCAACATTTAATCAAAATTCATTCATAAAACAACAACAACTGTTACAACAACAGTACACAACCAAAATATTTGTCAATCAATAAAATGTTGATGACGATTGAACTAGTCATTGTATCACAGCTGGGAGATCCAAAGCTGGTGTACTGAAGGGCGGTCCATTCAGCAATATTTCAGAATTAGCAGCTGGGCTATCCATAGTCTGCATAAAATGAAGTAAATTTCGCCAAAAATTATCATTCGGACTTTAGTACAGAATGATAATCCGCCACAAAATTTACCCATGACAATTCAGTTATCTCCAATTCTACGATCATCCTATCAACAACATTTAAACAATCAAAATAATAAAAGATATTACGAATTCAACATTTATGTAACAACCAAATTTCATAAAATACATGTATTTAATCCATTACATTATGAACTGTTTATTTTAAATTAAAGATGATCGTGGGGAAATACAACACAATGTGGATACTTTATGAATGTTTCTAGTGCTGACTGAATTTGATTCAAGAAAATATCATTTCCAATAAATGATAAATGTACTCCATCGTCAGAATATAGCGCTGGATGACGATTGTCAAAATCTGGATATTTGATAACGTATCCTCCATGTTTGAGTATATAAGATCTCACTCCCCTATTTATTCTTTCTTGGAACTTCCATGGCATGGTCATCACTTGAGTAACGCCATGATCGCCTGGGAAGAATGCTTGACCATATAAGAGAACAATTTGGGAGCATGCGAGACAGAATTGCTATTGTGAATTTAACATGATATAGCAGAGCACCACATGGTACATTTCCTATGTCATTCCCACCACAATGCAATATCAACGCATGTGGAATGTTGTTGCATAAATTAATGAAGCTGTTAACTGTGCCAACAACATCGTCCCATTTCATACCAGATTTGCCTGCCCATCGCAAAAAACAATTATTATTTTTTAAAAGACCTAAATTACTACCTGAAGGTCTGTTCTCCGAGTGATCACGAGCACTGCATATTATTGAAGAACCAATAATCAATATTTCATTACTAAGACAAGCTGAAATTATAAGTTATTTGGTTAGCTCAATTCTTATATAACGTTTAAAGGATGCAGATTTCCAACGACCTAAAGTCATAATTTCTTCATCAGTATGACCGTTCATAGCAAAATGTGTAGCTGTTCCTATTCGAAATGAATGCGTGTTGTACTCATTTGGATTACAATCAATAAATTTCATGGGCTTGCATAGTACACTAGAAAATTGATATCGTGTTACACCGGTTTTGTTAAAATGACAAAAAAGTGGTCCATTGTGTTGGTGTCTGATTGAAATAAAGTTTAATAACAATCTCACCGGGCAAATATCTACTTGATTAAAACTTTCAACTGTTAATGTTGTAGATAAACCTTTTTGGTCTGTTTTCGAAAAGGGAATTGTGATATATGCAGATTGTGAATGATGTGAAACATTGACATCATCATTGTTAATGACATGTTGCGTATTTCTATTAATTGTAATTGCACCGATTCTCAAAAATGCAAAAAATGCATAAATGAAAACATGGATCTAAATAACGTACATTCATATACTGAAGAACAGACAAATTGCAACGAGTTTATTAATCGAGCTAATATTTCTATAGTTATAGGTTTGCGACTATCCACTACGCCATATAAATTTGTCCATTCCTTTCAACATTTTTTGTATAATGAACGATGAAGGCAAATCAGTGAGCTCATTTATTCGTAAATAATAGCTTAAGTCTGACAAGTACACCTTAACCGTTGCAGGGGCATATCCTAATTTTGATAAATAAGCAACATAGTTAACTAAATGCGAAATACTGGGTGGCCATGAATTTCCTAAACCTTCTTTTGATCTAAATGAAACAAATGAAGTCAGTCCATTATTATACGTTTTCCATGTATTCTGAGAATTCGAGGCGTCCAATAACTTTGCTATTTCTGGTCTAAAATGTTCCAAAATTCCTCCGGAATTGTAGCTGGATGTGTATCTGCTGTTAGAGCCAGACTTTTGAATTTCTGAAATTTTTTACGAGAAATACAATCTGCAATTATATTTGTATAACTAGGAATGAACTGTGCCTTAAGGTGAAAATTGCCTAATAATGACCAATATACTATGTGTCTAACAAGGTTCATAATTCGTAAAGATTTTGACGTCTTCTTATTTAAAATTTCAACCACGGCATTATTATCCGAATTAAATAAAATTTTCTTTTTTTGAAAAAGATTACCCCATAAGTAAACAGATAGTGCAATAGGTATCATTTCTAAATATGAGATATCCCTGAGAACTTCAGTACCATACCACTCTACAGGCCATTTAAGAAAAGCCCATTTACCTTGGAGATAGCAGCCACACCCTTTTGTTGAACCACCAGCGCTGTCAGTAAATAGTTGTAAAACTGAATTTGAAGTCCAATCAATGTCGAGCATGTAACTAATACCGTTAAATTTGTCTAAAAACAATTCCCATACCAATAAGTCTTGATCATCATTCATTCATATCCCTCAGTCACGTCTCAGTAATTACAGCTGAACGGACGTGCTGGGCCAGCTCTCCTTTACCCGCTATCTTCGATGAGGGTTTACAGTTAGATATCAACGACTTACTACTTAAGATGACAGGAACCAATCCATGCCGTACAGATAGACGTAGTAGTTGGCGTACCCGCGTTAACATGCACTCCAAAACCATTGTATATTATGGGGAGTGTCATGCCGATTAACGTCCGAGGGCTGTATCCTAGGCTGTTGGGTGATACGACCTTCATTTCACTGCCTCACGGCTTTGGTCCTGATAACGCTTCCTGTCATCTTTTCAACTACGTCCGAGATCATCTACCAGTACTCCATCATCGAGGCTAGCGGGCTGCCAAGCTGACCAAACTGGCCCTGAAAGCAGCCGTTAGTGAAGAAATAACAACAAAATAGTCAAAAAGAAAAATCTACTCACCAAAACCAAGATGGCGGCCTACATATTGCGACCTCCACTACTTGTTCCTGACCCATGGCATCAAATCATTTAAAGCTCACCAAACGCCTTCGGGCACCGAGCCGACCGTGCGAGGGCTGAGAAGCCAGTCAAGGTCGTTAAACACTTCCATATATATAAGTCTTGATAAATGCCTTCTGTGATTCTGACATAATGATGTGGTTTCTTTGCGTGACTACTTGCCAAATAAATTCGTCTGCTAAATGCTCTGCCTGCAGGTAGAGCTTTTGCACAAAAAGCTAATGACCCACACAAAGATTGTATGTCCCTTAAAGTTATCTTTTTCCTACCTAATACCCATTTAATTTTTTACTTTAACTCCAATACTTTGTCCTCCGGAATTTGTATAAGCATTTTTTCTGTGTCTATAAGCAAACCTAAATAACTACGTTTTGTTGTTGGGCCTTCTGTTTTTTCATGAGGAGTTGGGACTCCAAGACGACAATATACTCTATCAAAACTATTCATCAAATTTTTACAATCCTCAGTATTGCTTTTACCAGCAAATAAAAAATCATCCAAATAATGATCAAGATTATCTGAATTGGACTCGGTCATGACAGCCCATTGAATAAAAGTTGAAAATTTTTCGAATAAGCAATTTGATTCTGAATACCCCATAGGCAATGATTTATCTATAAAATAATATTCATTAAGTTTAAACCCAATTAGATCAAAGTCCCCCGGATAAATTTTTAACAATCTGAAAGCGGATTTAATGTCCTTTTTTCCAATTTCAACATTTGAACCCAATCTTTTAATCATATCAATAGCATTGTCAAAAGACGAATACTTTACTGTAGTAAATTTTTCATCAATAAAGTCGTTTACACTCAAATTTGGCGGAAAAGATAAGTGCGCAATCAATCTAAATCCACCCGGTTTTTTTTGGAATTACACCTATAGGCGAACACCTTAGATTAGATATAGGTCTAGTCAAAAAAGGACCAGCTATGCGACCATTTTTTACTTTACTCATGACTTTTTCCCATGCCACCCCAGGATTTTGGATGACTGAATGTAAATTTTTTGATTCAATCCTACATCGGGGTCAAAAATAATTTAACCTAAAACCTTCAGAAAATCCCTTGCATAATATCATTGCATCATGTTGATTTGGGTAATTGAAAAGAAGTTTATTGAATTCTGTGATATTGATCGGAGTAAAGCCAAGACACCATATGTCCAACGGATTAATTACAGATTCTGAAAAATATAAAATTTAATTGTTAAATGTATGTGGTGCGGCCATTCGAATGGCAGGGAATCTGCTTCCTCGAGGTCTAAATCCTTGATTCAAATTCGCTCCTCTTTGAAAATTTGTTTGACTTCTAGGTGCAAAATTTCTAGCACCTCTATTTTGATATGTGCCTCTGGATGCATTTTGAGAACGAGTATATGCCTGGTTGCTATTTACTTGTTGACAGCCAGCGAAAGGGTGGACCATTCCGCATTTCATACATAAATGGGTTTAAAAACAATTTTGACGATTACAAGCTCCCTTAAAATTATAATCATAGCATGGTCGATTACCTACACTTGTCTGTTGAATTGTATTACCCTCCGGTTCCCCATTAGCTATGACGGTGTACCATAAAATGCCATCAATGGAAGACCAAGATCTTGTAGGATTATTTGCCATTCTTAATCTAAATTGCTGGTCATAACAATAAATCTTCTCAAAAGACACTTGTGTACCTCTACTGATTGACATATAAGTGGTCAATTCACTAGCTAAATTTGGAAAACGTTGAATAAATATTTTCATATAATTTATAAATGCATCAGTCCATGACTCAATGTTTTGAATAGATTTAACTTTGCTGTTTTTGTTTGATGTAATTACAAGTGAACCAGCTGCATTATCATAACTTATAACATTTTGAGGTCTGTCAACTTGGCTAATAAAATTTTGATAAAGAAGTAATGACAAATCTATAAATTCTCTATTCCAAATTTTTTCTTTCAGATTTTGGGATACGTAAACATCACATTCTGACTGATTAGGTATAAGCATAGGATCATTATTTATCTCACCATTTTGATTAGGCATTGGCATAGGAGCTGGGATTTCAACTTGCGCAAATGGCGCTTGTACGTTCATTGCTGGTGCTACAGGACCTTGCAAGGCAGGTTGTCTTTCAATTGGCAAAGGAGGAGCCTGGATTTGTAGAGGAAGAGGTGCTTGTACTTGTACTTCACCAACAATTGCCCCCACATGTTGAGTTCTTGGTGCAGCAACTGCACGGTTTCTCCTTCCACGTCGTCTTTCTGGTGGTTGCGCTTCAACAACGGGCACTCGTACGCGCCCATTCCCATTTCTTCGTCGACCAATTCTAGGCATTTGTAAAAACAAAATAGGTTAAAAATTAAAGTACTTACTAACATCACATAACTAGTATTCTGTCTTTTAATTTGATTTATTTTTGTAACAGTTTCAATGCATCGACTTCAGTAATCATTTTATTCATATATATCAACTCTGTCATTTGAGCTTAATAAATTAATTCCTTAGATTGTCTCTCATCTAAACATATATTTTTTTATTTTTTTACCGGTACATGTATATCACGAATTGTGATATGTAAAATATATAAATTATTTATGATCAATTTAACCTGTAAACATGCACCTACCTGTCTCTACGCATTATACCAGGTGTACTTTAACATTCTGCATCAAGGATGAATAAACTGTGAAATTAAACATGTCTAAGCAATGCATATACTAATAAAAAATATTCATTTAAGATTTCCATGCCACGTGGCTCAACCGCATATTTAATTCGAAGAAGTAATAAGTTAATTTAAATAATACACAAAAAAAACAACAAAAAAAAACATAAATAAAATCATTAAATCCGAATAAGATTTAAAATATGAATTCTTAAATAAACTTATTAAAACAATACTTATCTTGATAGTGTATGTAAAATCTTTCTCTTAATTTTTTAACGTCCTCTCCGTTCGGTTTTCAAGGTAAAAGAGACCGTTAAATTGCAAGGACTTTTACTACTCGGCTGTCACATGCTCAAATTAGCATAATAAGAGTAAAGGACGACTCGATTTGTCGAGTCTCAATACATGTATATATGTTAATTCAATAAATGAATTTAATTTTCATTTAATTAAATTCTATTATATTAGAAGGTAACGAAAAATCCCTGCTTCTTAAAGAATACACAGAAGTGACACATTGCTCTTTTCAAATTAACGAAAAAATACAAAAGTGAGATGCGGTAAAAATTAAAATTGCGCTAAAAGCAAAATGGTTTTTTTTGGTTCTTTATGTTTATGTCCAAACTAAAATGAATTTAATCGGCAAAAAGATAGTACAGATGATATGCCTTCGAGTAATATATGAATTAGCCGTATGTGAGTTGGGTGCATTAGAAATAAAATGCTATGTTTAATGACTCTCGACTGCATACTTGTCATTGGTTTAAGAATGTGAAAATACGAAAGTAAATGATATTGTCTTATTTTTTTAAACAATGGCCACGTTCAGCTTGTTGTGCATCATATCTATTTTTCATTTATTATTTTGAAAAAAAAATGTACCAGCAGTTGTATTCTTTGAATTGTTTTACATTGGTAATGTTATGGTCTTGCATTTCTGTTAATATCAACGATACAATATTCAATAGAAACTCCTTTTGGTGCTAAACTGTACCACTTTTACTATGAAGCTTGTTAAAAAATAGTATCATAGAATGGAAAGTTGAAACGTTACTATTTTAATCAGACGACAATAGTTATCAAAGGTACCAGGATTGTAATTTAGTACGCCAGACGCCAAATTTGAAGAGCATTGAGATCCAAAATTTCAAAACATTGGGATCCAAAATTCCAAAAAATGGTGCCAAATACGGCTGAAGTAATCTATGCATGGGATAAGAAAATCCTAAGACAAAACATAGAGCTGTGAAGAATATTATCAACATGTATATGCCCAGGCCTTGAAGTCATAAACTTTCAAGTCAGTTTTTTGTACTTATACTCCAAAATCAACCAATCAAAATGTTGGATTTCATGTTTCGAGCATGTTTTGTGTGTACTTCGAGCACCGAGAAAAGCTTTATAACTTCAACACCAGAATTTGCTTAAGTTTTAACTTGTACCCAACGCATACCTTCACTTTTTGCCTGCTTCAGAATTCAATTTTCACCGGAGCAATATGTTTTTATTCTAGTAACAGTTACAAATTATGTACCAATGAGATAAAACCTAGAAATCTTATCTGGGAACCAACTAATCGAATAATCTATTTAAATTATAGATCTCCCACAAAAGAGGCGTGGTTTGAGAACTAGCTGTATTTACAAAGTGCAAACTATACTTACATTAATTCAAATATTAAACTCTCTAAAACACTTTTTCCCACAACAATACGTATTTATCAGAATTATAGCCTTAACGAAATCACTGAATAAAAGTTTGCTTTTACAGTACACGTTTAGAATTTGAAAACAAGACTTAAATGGTGAATTTAACCTGGTGTTAAAGCTAGCTAAGCCTTTCACTTGAATGACAGTCGTATCAAATTCCATTATATTGAAAACGATGTATCTTAAATATATGCCTCATATATATTCATGATTTTTGTTGTTGTTCAATGTTCAATATTGCAATACCATTATTTTATCAGAATTAAAAGCAATGTTAAATGTCTAGATAGAATGGATCAAATAACCTTTTTCTCTCTGGACTTTTACTTGTTGACGGTAAAAATTCAAATCTAACGGACGTTTGTTCTTGTGAATCTTCATTTTCATACGTTCCCACCAGCTCTGTTCCAGCAATTTTGAGTAATACGTGGCCTTTGGTTATTTGTGGCCACATTCCATTTGGTGGAGATAGAATCATGGATCCATGTTTCATGCAACTTTCATCTGTAGTGTAGAAAGGATCTTTTTTAGTACTAACCATGAATTGGCATTTAAGTGGTTCATATCTACGGATTTGCATATGATCTGACAAAAAAGTGTCAGTAAATTCAGTCTTTCTAGTTTGTCCAATATGTACTTCTTCGTCAATTTCAAAAAGAACTTCAAACAGATGTTTGCACAATTCTCTTCCGTCGAGAAACCATTTTTTATCCGGATCATGAGTACTTGGGTCGAATATTTTGGAACAAGCAATGCCATAGGTATAATTGCATACTCTTGATGATACTATACTGGGATTATGGCCGTATATTACAGCTCCTTTTAGAACTGCCAGAGATCCATCTAGAGGTATAAAAACCTCCAACGATTGGAATTGCCTTTTAATTGCATGTTGTAATGTGTCGGCTTCTGAAAAACCACCTGCCATCATTATTGCACTCACATCAGAACATCTTTCATGTTTCAATATGGATACCACTTCATCAATGATCATTTTAATGGTTTCAGAGAAAAAAGTTTCAACTAAAGATCCTGCAATAGATAATTTGTCTCTTTTAAGTCGTACAGTTGCATTAAATCTTGAAATAGCAATTTTTGTTGCAACGTCTGATCCTTCAATATCAAGGAACAGTTCAGTCAGACTAAAAGGCATACGAATGGTCACTGACTCCTTGCCTTCTACTCTATAATTTCTTTTCTTTACTTCAAAATCTCTCAGTAGTTGTAACAAATCTTCTCCGTTGTTGCGTTTGAACTGTTTCATAACTTCATTTCCGAAAAGTTCTTTCAGCATTTTTACGAATTGTTGGTTTATGCATTCGCCACCCCATGGACCACCGCATTCTTTGTGTATTATTTTAACCTCACCATTTTCTAAAACTTGTTGAGCAGAGATGTCAACGGTACCGCCTATAGAATGAATTAAAAAATTATGAAATTGTACTCATAATACTAGAAAGAGAGTTAATAATAGGTGAATTATTATACAAATGAAATAAATTATTTGTTACTGTTGTGATCTGAATTCATGTTCTAATGGTTTCATAATCTAAAACTTGTTTTAACCCTGTTTAACGTTGTCCCCAAAAGATTAGTGATAATCAAAAGACATTGTCTTGAATAAACTTCTTTGAAGGGTAGAGATCTCACAAATAAAATTTAGAATGGAAAATAAAAGGGGAATGTGTCGAAGAGACAACAACCCGACCAAAGAGTAGAAAACAATCGAATGCCACAATGGGTCTTCAAAACAGCGAGGAAATCTCGCACTCGTAGGTGTGCTTCAGCTGGCCTCTAAACCAAAATAAGTACTAGTTCAGCGATAATTAATGTTAGACTTAACTCCGAAAAATATAAAAGAAACTAATATGAAATTTTGCAGGACTAAAACATGTTTAACTCCACTACGTTCAGCCCCTAAAATATATTAAAACCCACTCCCTGTTCCAAGTAAGAAGACTCTGTTCGTCTTTAGTCATTGTATGATTTTAAATTTTAGTTCAATTATATGTGTCGGTCTTTAGTTTGACGTCCATTTTCACTGAACTTTTAAACATGTTTGTTAAGGGTCCAGGTGAGGCCCGCCTCCGATTTTGAAGCTGTGTTAGAGACCCATATGTGGCCATCAGCTTTATTCTGCCTTCTGGCTGGGTTAATTTGTTGCTTTGACACATTAATGTCCAAAATTTTATTTCTCGAAATTTTAGTATAAATATAGGTACTGTGACCTTTACCTTTAACTTCTTACTAAAAGGTGATACCATGTCTGAATGAAGCTTTTACCTTGACAATTGGTACTGTGACATTAAAACCAATTCGGGTCTTATTCATCCAAAATCACATCGAATTTGGTAAGAGTTGTAAATAAAAATCAGGAAAAAGTTGAACCTTGTTAAAATTTGGGTTAATTGAAAAACTGGTGTGACCTAAACCTTGACTTATTTAAACCAAGTGCATAAGAACAGTAACCATACCCCTTGTAGGGCGGTTTGTGAAGGATAATAAAAACATATTCTAACTTTTATAATAGTACCTCCAGCATCAACAACAATGAATTTTCGACCCGGATCAAAAGCTTCCAGTAAGACTGCACCATTGTTTCCAACTAATTTATCAACAGGAAGAAGTCTTGCGTAAATTGATGCAGCTTCAGGTTCATATACCATACTGAACTTTTCACCTTGTATACCGACCTGAAAAAAAACCAAATCAATATAAAATACATTTCAAAATGTTTTTATTGTGCATGCGTATGGTTAAAACGTACTATAAATACTGAACTCCGAGGAAAATCTAAAGCGGAAAGTCCATAATCAAATGCCAAAAGCAAAAGCTAAACACATCAAACGAATGGACAACAACTTTCAAATTTCTGACTTGGTACAGCCATTTTTGTATGTACAAAATGGTGGATTGAACCTGATCTTTAGCCTCTCATTTGTATGATAGTCGCATCAAATTCCATTATATTACCAACGATGAGTGAACAAAACAAACAGACATAATAGGTAAAATTGAAAATATACAACAGTCAACATAGTGATATTATCTTAAGTTGTAAGCATTTTGAATTTTTCAGCTGAGGTTCTGAACACAAACCCTACAAATACTTAATTATTCTAAAATTTTGCCCAAAACTAAGGATTTTCTGTATAAATTTAAGTAGAGTTTTACCGTTTAAATGGCTTGTAAAGACTCTGTTTGGTCTTAACTACCAAGCATTTCTTGGTATATTTTGACGTTTAGCATCAAGTTGTTTTGAGGAGAAAGGAAATACAAATATTTGTAAAGCTTTAGCTAGCATGATATCAAAGCCGCTTGTACCGTTACATACGATTTCGGTGCTTGTTTAAATACAGTATACCTTTTCAGCTGATTCTCTCATAAACTGTTTTGCAGAATCATTCCAGATTGCAGGTACAGACACTACCCAAAATATGTCATCTTCGACCGTTCCAAGCTTTCTCCAATGCATCTGCTGAATAAAATGATCTTTCAAAAAGCCAATAGCAGCAGAAAAAACAGCTTTTGCAGATATACTTTTTCCTCCAACATCCAGCAATTCAAAATCTATTCTGATATCCTGTCAACAAATGTCATGTCATTGTTTATGAGCATTGATCATGGTGAAATTAGTAATTGTCAATTTTTCCGTTACTTACTTCCTTTTACGGGATAAAAATTCGAAAATGATGAAACCTTGAGAGATAAAGAGGTATAGGGGCTTGAAATCTCATTAATATGTTTAACCCCGCTGCATTTGTTTGCCTGTACGAGTCAGGACCCTTGGTCTTGTATGAGGTTTTTTTTTAAAGTTTAGTTCATATATATGTTTACGAGTTTGGTAGTATAATCTGGATATCTAATTATATATCTGAATCAATTTGAAAACTAGTGAATTCTCTTAAAAATAACAATACCTTTTTGAATATTTTTTCAATAATAATTAATTTAATCTATTCTAAAGCCTTTTAAATGCGAGTATCGGGCTCTGATTACCGAATGTATAAAATGGTAAATCAAATGATTTCTTTCAAACATATGCAGCTTTTTGTATTGATACTATGTACTATGACGATACATTAAAACCAATGTTATACATGAAGTCTATTAATTATAAGATTGAGATTGATGGATTGATTTTGTAATCTCCCTATTACATTTAATATTATACCCTGTTATGTAGAATCATATGAAATGATTTTTTAAGCAATTAAAAGTATTATTTTAAACGAATTTGCTTGTTTTTCATCACTTCTGGTGAATATGCCATAGATTACCCTCTATTAAGTGGTATTTGCCATTTTGAGCATTCCTTATTTACCTCTTTCGCCAAAATTATGATTGAATGACAATAACACACTATCAGCCATGGTGTTGTCAGTTTATTTTCAATAATAGAGAGCTTCATTCAAAATCTATTCGATGTAACTAAACAGATATATCATGTTATGGAGAGGTATTTGCGAAAAAAAATTGTTTTGTGACCAAATTTCTCTCGTCTGGTGACTCGGGTAATTTCACAGTCCCTTAACTGGCAAATACCCCTCCATACAATGATACATCTTTGCAGTATATTGTTTCAGGATTCATTTTAAATAAGATAAATATATTCTTGTGATGACCTTTTTACAAAATAAATACTATCGTAAAAAAAAAAATAAGGATAGGAAAAATAGACCCTGTAGTTTTAAATATTGATGTTAAGTTGATAAATTAAAGCATTATTTAGATAACTATTGACTATATATAGAACAAATTTCATCACAAGCACGGTAAATTTATCAATCAAAATTGAATTTAGACGTGGCTTTATTGAGTTAGGCTATACACTGCGATTCAAAACAATACAGACACAAGTCTGCCATCTTAAGAACACAATGGATGCCCATAGGAATACCTGAAATCTAGTTCTTGTCCGTTGCTGTCTGTCATATTCAATTAAGGAAATGTTGCTTAAACTAGATTTACACACACACTCAATTGAAACTAAATAAAGAAGCTGAAAATCATACCTCTGAGAAAAATAAAGCTTTGAAAAACAGGTTAATGATTAAAAATAAATACCTCTCCGGCATTTACAGCACTATACAATTGCATTTTGAACCCTTTCAAAAAATACCATTGACCAGCTTTGTTTGCGTTCATCAGTTCTTCATATTTGTCCTCGGCTTCAAATCCAAATGAGTGAAACTTTTTATCCGGATCAAAAAGTAGAACAGCCGGAACTTTTGCCTGAACTGGTCCGTTTCCATTATTCCATAACGATGTGCAGATATCTAAAGGATTGTTTTTATATTGGTATGCAAATGAGAATGCATATCCTGCACCGGAACTTCCAAAATCAACCGCAACTACTAGTATTTTTGTTTCAGCCATTCTGCCCCATTGTTTTCTACTCTGAAATCATACATACACATCATAATTAATTTCCCATTTTAAGCAAAAACGATTTACACAACCAAGGTAAAGTAAATTTCAAAATGAGTTTTGTACCATTTGTTTTATGTGGTACTGCAACACATTTATTCCCAGTTATAGGAAAGTTGACTGCTGATAAACATGTTTAAACTTGAAACAGCTATAGTTTTACTTCATGTGTCATTTGGTCCCTTGTGTAAAATGTTCTTGTAGGAAATCATATCATATCTACTTTTCCAAACTTCCCTAGGCAGGGGTCTTTAATTCAGTTATGTCATTGGTTGCTGTTTGTTGTATGTGTATTTCGTTTATTGTTTAACTTGAAGCAGTCTTTTTTGTACTTTTCGTTTTAATTGTTTAATTTTTTGCTATTTCGATGCCATTTATGACTGACTATACGGTATGGGATTTACATATTATTGAACGCTGTACAATACCCTAATAATACTACAATCTGTTCTTTCTTAGATTATTGTCTTATTGACAATCATAGCCTCTTTATTTTCATTATATTTGTACTCCTCTCCTAAATTATAAAACGATTTATGAAAACGAATATTAATAGTAGACTTATTTTTCTCTTTTAAAAGTATATTTGGTGTCGTTTGAAATCAGTATTTGTACATACAAATATTTAAATGAATTAGAACAAACTTTAGTTAGTGTGAAAAAATTCAGAAGGAGATTATTAGTTACATAGTGTGTTACATATGGAATTTACTTACCCTGTATATATCATATTAGGTCACTAGCACACTATGTAACGAATTTATCTTGCCGACTATCTTTATGTGTTGAATTTAGACTAAAGTTGTCTTATTTGCTTTCATAACACATCTCCTTATTTCTGTATTAAAGTGTTCAGGTGTTCAATTTTAAGAACCTTCTTCAATTGATATGCACTAAAAAAAACTAATGTAAACGATAGATATTTATAATAAACAACCTTGATATAACAATATTAAAAAGAACTTTCAATATTTGAAATAATCAAACAGTGCCTAAGTCGCAAATTCACTACTAACCTAAAATTGAAATAAGCCCCGCCTCCCTACTAACCTAATATTGAATATACACGGTCTCCACGAGGTCGCTTTTAACCAATCATATTCCTAGAAATGTATAGGAGGTAAGATAAATATGTGGATCAGTTGCATACGAAGTTTTTTTTCAAGTCTACAGACGTTTTACGAAATTTAATATACTTGTTTTTGGATGTACAAAGACACTAAATACAACTCCTTTATATATGTTCTGGCTTTTGATATGGCCTTCATGTTTTATTAGGTTGTCTTATTTGGTTGAAATGATATAAAGTAATGCATTTATGTCAGAAAATAAGGGACAGGTTCAAACTTCGAATTTTCAAAACTCATCATAGAAATACAATTTGTAGAATTTCAATATGATTTTGGAAAACATTGCAATTGTTGTCAGCCTATCAAAAGTACGGATGTTCTTAAGAAATGTTATGCAAATACATAGATCTAAACGTGTGCTTTTTTTCTCTTACAGTTAGTAGAATGTTAGCAATATAGAGGTTGAAAAAAATGCAATACTCTTTTATTACATTTTGAAAGGGTTGAAATTTGGTTAGTTGCTTTTTTATACTTTGAGGTAAAGTGTTTCAAAAACGTATTGTATATAATAGTACAAACAGAACATTACCAACAATATAAAAATCAAAGTGAAAACACTTATATTCATTTCTTATCAGACCGTGACTAGGGTTTAGCCTGACCTCATTTCGTTTCACCTCGGTAAATTGTGCCTTTAGTATGCATGCATAACCAACCAAAAACAAAGAAGTAGTTCCGAAGTAGATCGTGTTAACAAATAGGCCGGTGACCAAAGTCGGATTCATAAAATTTTATTCGTCAAAAATGGTACACGGCTATATCATATATCATTGGATGCGGAAATATGTGTACTTTGAGATTCTTCTGGTCGTCAAATGAAAATAAGGTGCAGTTTTTCAGAAATCTTGATCAAAGGTCATATGTCGTTTTCAAGGAAAATTAAAATTGAAAATCTAACTCCAATTTAAATACCCTTTTTACACTAGAATGATTGAAAACTTAAATCCATTTTCTTCTTATTCAATTTTTCATCCAAAAAGTGAAAATCCATCATTATATGAGATTTCCGAACACACGTATGCGACTGTACAAAAAGGGGGGTAGTTTTCAGTTTTACATGATGTATTTTTTACAAATAATACGAACAACGTCTGTCAAAATTTAACAAAATTAATAGAAAATTAATAAATATGTATTTATTCATATAACCATCTAGTATACATCAACGAAAGTGAAAACTTAAGTTTTTGCCATATACGTTGAACTCGGTTCATGCAAAACAGACAACAAAAATTATTTCAAAACATACTTATAGCTGAGTTTTGACAATGTCATGACGATTTCTATGAAATAAATTTGTATCATTAGGAAAATAAATCATTTTAAGACAAACTTACAACTTTAAAAAGGCATATTTTATGAAAGAATAGCCTTTTATTCGTTTGAAAATGAAGAACGTTTCGGTTATTCAATCCCAAACTGAGTGACGCAAGATCATATTTTTTTATGCGGGATATATTGACATAGCACTAAATATACCTAACTTTAATCAGTAATTAAGACCTCAAATGACTTTTGTAATGTGGGGACGTTATTACGACGTTCTGACCATTGCCTGGAATACGTATGTTCGCAAGTGGAATTTGGCTTTTTAACTTTTTTGTATTCGAGCGTCACTGATGAGTCTTTTGTAGACGAAACGCGCGTCTGGCGTATACTACATTTAGTCCTGGTATCTATGATGAGTTTATTTACAACCGCTGGGTCGATGCCACTGCTGGTGGAGATTTTTTTCCCCGAGGGTATCACAAGCCCAGTAGTCAGCACTTTTTGTGCTGACATGAATTGTCATTGATATTGTTATATTTAAAAATTTACTGTTTACAAATTTTTGAATTTTTTGAAATACTAAGGTTTTTCTACCTCAGGCATAGATTACCTTAGCTGTATTTGGCAAAACTTTTAGGAATTTTGGTCCTCAATGCTCTTCAATTTCGTACTTTATTTGGCTTTTTAACTTTTTTGTATTCGAGCGTCACCGATGAGTCTTTTGTAGACGAAACGCGCGTCTGGTGTATACTAAATTTAGTCCTGGTATCTATGATGAGTTTATTTGTACCCCAATTTTTTTACAATTTTACCAATTTTTTTGTTACTGTCGTATATAGCTATCTATAAAACCAGGGGTGGTATTATCGTAGCTATTTTATGAATAGGACGTGTCCTAAGAACATCTTATGACATGTATTTGTCCCAAGTCTTGTTCTCGGAGCTCTTTTTGCCTAGGATACATCTCAGTTTTCGTCTTTATTTTATATCGTCATATCTTCATCCTAACTTTACTTATCATTTAAACGTGAAGATGAACATGACATGGAACACTCCATCTAAGATTATCTCATATATAAATATATTGTGCATGATTTTAATCTTTGAACTTCGTGTTTTAAGATAAGACGACACTAAGAATGCAATTCTCATTTCAAAACAAATGGTGCTCCAGTTTTAATTATAATTCTTGTATATAAGTTTATAATAGCATTTGATTAATAAATACATGTAATTATAAAATTTCGTAAT
This sequence comes from Mytilus trossulus, assembly GCF_036588685.1. Classification (NCBI taxonomy): domain Eukaryota; kingdom Metazoa; phylum Mollusca; class Bivalvia; order Mytilida; family Mytilidae; genus Mytilus; species Mytilus trossulus. Next base: position 75,632,675 of record NC_086379.1, read on the forward strand.
TGGTTTCGTCTTTAATGAATGTTTTATCAATAATTTACTTCCACTATTTAAAATTTAGCATTTAGGATATGTCAAGGACGTCCGTACATAACATGCGTCTGCGATGACTTCGATACACACACATTTTAAGAGTGTCAAAAGATGATCATAAGAAGTAAAACCACAAAAATACTGAACTCAGAGGAAAATCAAATCGGAAAGTCCGTATGGCAAAATCAAATGACAAAACACATAAAAAAACGAATGGAAAAAAACCGTCATATTCATGACTTGGCACAGGCATTTTCAAATATAGAAAATGTTCGATATAACCTAGTTTTATAGCGCTAATTCTCTCACTTTGTTGACAGTCTCATCAACTTCAGTTATATCTACATGTATAATGATGCGTGAACTAAACAGACATAATAATAAAATTGTCAAAATACGGTACGGCAGTCATCCTCGTGTAACCATTTTAAAAGGTTGCAATTCTGTAAATATTGACAATGCAATTTCCCATAGGAACTCCTGTACCAATTTTACTATGAAGTTTTGAAAAAAGTCTCATCCTAGAATTGAAAGTTCATTTGCACCACAATTTTTTTCAAAGGTCAAAATAAAGGGCTGTGCGGCATATTTTCAACGTTTATATGCCCTGAACCTCTCAGAGTTTAAACTTACACTAATTTTCTTAACTACCCCTACCTCCAATGAAAGGTTACAACAGATTTCAATGTAAACAATATGCACGTGTTTTTTTACTGGTAACATTCCCAAGTTCTGTCTCTGCGATATGGAACACAGAGAGCATAACTGGGAACCAGTATATAAACAAAATTAATGTTCTATGAATATTCAATTTCTCCCCAAAAAGAAGGGTTTTCAGAAACAGCTGTATTTTCAAAGTGTAACCTATACAGACATTTATTCCAATAGAAAACTCTCTAAAATCAGTTTTTCTCACATTAATACTCATTTATCAGAACTATAGTCTTAAAGAAATCACTGTGTATACTCTAAGTTTTTCTTTACTTTACATTTTATACTCCTTCCCCAGTTTCATTTTTTTAAAGAATTTGAAAACAAGACTTTAATTATTGCCAGCTTACTCTATTTGCATATTTTCTGATTAAAAATGCCTAGAACCTGTTAAAAACTGTTTTGATAACATATTGAGAGCATATCAGAATATAATAAATGTAATGTTTGCAGTCAATCATTACAACATTCAAGATTATATAAAGTATCCAATCCAGCCTCTGTCTCCAGTCAATATCTTACTGTATGCCTATTTGTCAATTAAAGAATTCATTTTCTGCCTCAAATTGTCAATTTAGAATTCTTGTCACAACAGTATCATCTGTAACCATATATCTGACACAATTTAGCTACTATATATAATAGAAGTGTTCAAACAGAGCCATATTTGCAATAGTTGTATCATATGCAGATACCAGTCTGAGATATAAATTCACTTAAAATGTTTTAGAGATGACTGCTTACATCAAATTTTTGCATAACTTCCAAGCATAGTTATTGCTTTCTATATCAAGAACTTTAAAATCATACAAACCATAGCATTTACAAGTTAAATTATTTATTTTTATGACCCAGGGGGTAGACAATTTTATATGTTTTTTGCCTCTGGGGCCTCAAATTTCCTAAATAATTCTGCTGTTTCTAGCAATTTGGAATATTTAGTACATATTCAGGATAGAACACACTATTGTTAGTTTTCTTGAGATATTTTTTTGTTTTTCTAGCTTGTATCTGTTATCCTGTGGTGACAAAAAAGCAGATTTTGGTGTTTCGGCTTATTTTTGGGTTATCGAAAGGACACAAATACTCCATAAATAATATTCAGGAAGGATCTATGAGTTTTAATGACAGCGAAGAGTAAATATAAGCACTTCTTAACAATTTTACCTACAAATATGCAAATATATGAATTTATTTTGTATCCAGGACATTAAGTAAACTATGCATACTGTAAACTGTGAATTTATGCTGAGTCGTCATATCTAAGGCCAAGGATTCTATCAATCTTCATTAAATATTTATAAAACTTCCTATTTGGGTTAATTTCTTTAAAATCTGTGAAATAAATCAAATTTGGTTAAATTCTAAATGTCCCCCCTTTTCACCCTATATAGGTTGCATTTCTGTAAATATTGACAATGCAATCTCCCATAGGAACTCCTTTTACGGCTAAAACTGTACCACTTTGACTATGAAGTTTGAACAAAATCTTATCATAGAATTGAAAGTTCATTTGCACCACAATTTTTTTCAAAGGTCAAAATATAGGGCTGTGCGGCATATTTTCAACGTTTATATGCCCTGAACCTCTCATTAATTTTCTTAACTACCCCTACCTCGAATGAAAGGTTACCACAGATTTCAATGTAAATAATACAATATGCACGTGTTTATTTACTGGTAACATTCCCAAGTTCTGTCTCTGCGATATTGAACACAGAGAGCATAACTGAGAACCAGTATGTAAACAAAATTAATTTTCTATGAATATCCAATTTCTCCCCAAAAGATGAGGGTTTTCAGAAACAGCTGAATTTACAAAGTGCAACCTATAAGGAACAAAATCCATCATATATTTGGTCCCCTATATAACTTAAGACGAATCTTAGGATAGTTTCGAGAACAGCACCACAGGTTTGTAAGTCTACTACTTTCTACATAAAAAATATATATTCAAAATCAAGATTATGACAGTTGTTATCCATTCGATTTCTTTCTAATTTTGCCATTGGAGACATGACTTTCCATTTTGAATTAATTGGAGTTCGCTATTTTTTCTATATTTTGTTCTGTATTATCCTTCATACGTTAATCACTATCGGGGCCTCGGTGACCGAGTTATTTGAGTAGTAAATAATGTAATCACTAGCCTGTCGACACTGGGGTTGTTAGTTCGGACCCCGCTCGTGCGGATGCACTAGACTCGAATATTAATTGACAAGGATTGTCAGTTTTCCTATCGAGGGTCGATGGTTTTCTCCGGGCACATCTGCTTCGTCCACCAATAAAAACCGGCGTCCACAAAATAGCCTAAAAGCTGTGCTCGAAAGTGGCGCTAAAACACCAAATATCAAATCAATTATTCATATATTTGACGACTGCAATATCTCCAGTCTGTTATACACCTTATCGCTATTCACGGCAGTTCCGAGAGTCTGTTCCGTATGAAACATTGTGACGCCAGCTATTTTGTAATACGATGTCCACATTTTACGGGAACCTGTGTGATGATCCGTAATGGCGGACACATAGCAATAAAGTGTATTGTCTTGTGAAGTGTTTTAAAGGAACCCCAACCCCACCAAAAACTGAGGGTGATTTCATGTGTTTCAGACACGTTTGTGTCGAATAGTGGCAACAGAAGATTACCGACATAACAGCTCACAAATTCACAGATCAATTTGAAAAACTCTATGACTTTCTAATTTATAATCGGACGGCAAACAGATATTTCTACACGTTTTTTATCGTGTCGTTTTGTATCTTCAGCCTCTGGTATGCATACGTTACCCACCCACAAGACACAAAGAAGCAGTTCAGAAGATGACTGAGACTGGTTGATAAAGCAATATTTTAACAAACGAAGATAATAGGACTTCACAAACACCAACTGTCCGTCGCAAAAGATCTTGCAGATATTCAAGGGTATGAGCATGTTTACTTCAGAAATACGGAAAGCACTTGTTTCTGTCCCTTCATGATGATATTTTTTTCCAAAAGTGATATATATGTTGACAACAAAACTAACTATACACTAGTGTTAGCTGGAAAATGTTGATTTGCAAAGCCGCATTCAGAATGTGACAAAGTCAGAGAATGTCTCAATGAAAATGATATACTGTTAAAATCACAGGGTCAAATTTATTTTGAGGCAAATGTAACATTTTGAGTGAGATTGAGATAATTTTTTTCTTTAATTGAAAAAAATTTATTTTCTTGTATAATTACTTATTTTGCTCATAAGTAAGGAGGGATGCACTAATAGTACTGCAACCAGAGGTCATTTTTTAAAACTTTAATGGTCCGGAAGAACACACACCTAAATTATATATCGATGGAAAGAGGAATACGTGCACAATAAGAAAAGTTGGGTCGTAAAAATCCAGAGTGGTCACAATTTTGTGAAATTGAGGTCAAAGGTCAGAGCTAAAAATATCAATGTTTCAACTACAAGGACAAAAAGGAGAAATATTCTGATATTTATTCAATAGAATGCTACAAAAACAATAGACCACTTTCGAGTTCATCCGTCACCGGCAAAAACTCGTCAATTATACACGCCTTTATGACGTCATTTACCAGATAGAGGGCCTCGCCTGTATCCCTGAACTATTTACGTTCATCAAGCGTCTTAGTGATCGTCTTTGTGCAGGATAAACTAGAAATAATAGTTGCTCTGTAGGTACTTACTGACATTTCCCTAATGACAGCAGTGTTGATGGTCAATTTTGAGAATTCAATTTGCCGAATAATTCGTACAATATAGAATTATAGTTTTCCAACCACTCGCTCAACATTGGGAGGAAGTGACGACGCCCCTAAACGCACAAATGACGATGATAAAGGCGCGTATAATTGACGAGTTTTTTTCCGGTGACGGATGAACTCGAAAGTGGTCTATTGGATCATAAGCATAATATGCTAAAAACGAATGTTAAAACGAAAAATTTGACTACTTATATGAAGAGCTGCAATTACAAAATGACGTTGATTTGGAACCTTCTGATTTTTTTCCATTTAAGACATAGCAAAAGAAAAAGTGGCCTTGACCTTCTCACATCCATAAACTTTCATATTGTGTATAGTGTTTCCCTAAAGTATATTACAGAATTATTTTCTAAACTATAAAACACCAGTTTATCAAATTATTTCAGTATTTTTTCTATCTTTGAAAAAAACAAAATTCAAGCGCTGAAACAGTGTTTTTAATTTTGCATCTAAAAGGTTGTGTATTTTGTAAAAATTAGTATCTACTTATAGATAAATACATATTGTGTATTTGCAAAGTCAAAACAGAGCAGTTATAACACAAAATATACTATAGTCTCCCGAGGCGAATGCGAGGTTTATAAAAAATTAGTGTAAAACAAAATCAGTTTGGTGCATGAACATTTTTTAGTGGGATAATCCTGGTAAAAAAAGTTAACTCATTAATTTGTTAAGGGAAGGATGAAAAATCATACAATGCAATGCCAATTGTCTAATGTTGTAATTCAAAATCAGTCATAATCCTTATATAACTTTTAAAAGAGACACAATAGCTCAAGTATTCATTAAATAGGGACATGATCATATCTCTGAGTCTTCATATGCGGATTCAGTAAGCGTATAAGCATTACAAGACACTTCCCTTTTCTTATAAGAACAAGTTCGGCGCAGGACATGCAGATTTTGTTCAAAGCAAACACAGTTTTTGAGTACAAATGCTATCTGGGGCGTAAATACCGTCATGATTCTGTCAAACTCGTCAGATATAGTCTAACTTTTGCATAGGAAACACAAAAGCAATGTGAGTATAAAGTTTCGATCAATATTCGTGACCCATATTCCCATATGCATATGCATGATATATCTGCACTGCCAATCCCAAATGTAGTTGGGCGAATGTTACTACAGAAACGATTGATTTTGAAATAGCCATACATTTTCGAATTTTTGTTATCTTTAGGGACATATACGGCTCAGAAGCGCCTTTGTGTTATTTTTCATCAATTAACTAACAAACGAACTTTTGAGCATAGGCTCCGTTTTGAAAACCGGACCGTGACCTATAATGGTTTACTTTTACAAATTGTGACTTGAATGGTGTGTTGTATCATTGGCACTCATTCCACATCTCCCTATAAATATAAAGAAGCTATGCGGGCATCATTTATATAGAAATACCAAAACGAGGACATAGCTCATAAGAGCACTGGTGGCAGGGTGAAGTAGTTTTTCTTCTTTTAATGTATCCTTGATATTTTCAGACACACCTTGGTGTAATTCTGAAAGTCTTAACAAAGACTTTGATTTTACTGCAGCAGATATGGCATCCCCTATATGAAGTTTAGAGCTAAACTATATATTGCATATCCCTTGGCCCCACTGTGTCTGAATTGTAAGGTGTCACAATATCTAGTTAGTTCTGGAGTTTGGCAGTTTGGCAAGCATCTGATGCAATCTTGGGTAAAAGTGATCGGTATATGTATTAGGTCGTGCTACATGAGAAAGGCTTTTTCTTATGGAAAAACAAATCACATTACTAAAAATTGTTATTCACGAACTGACAGCAAGTTCAAATTCTAATTTTCAGTAACTGTTTACTTAATTGCACGGGTGTTGACTTCAATAATTACTTGATTATGCATGGATAAAGGATTACTCACATTAATAAGCACAACTTTAAAGACTTTCAACACGTTTAGAGGACTCAGTTTTGTGTAGTTTTCTGGTGTTTTTTAAAGGTTTTTCTTTAACACAAAAACCCTGTTTCTATATCCAAACTACAAGGAAGAAAGTGAGCGCGAGATCGTATTAAAGTGTCAAGTTGTGAGGATGCATGTCGATCAGTTTGATCACATATATCGATTTCTGTTGTTTCTAATTTAAAGTTCCCAAAGGGTGACTGGGAAAACGAAACATGTTCACTTGGTCTTCTCCCGTCCAACAGTTAAACGAAGTGGGACATCCGTTTGGCTGTGAGGGATGTATCAAGTTCGCAGTCACGTCCAGTCAGAATGGGGACGTTAAATCCGATGGCTCGTGAAAAGGGATTGCCACGTTCTTTGCACGTTAAAAACTCTTGCAACAACTCTTTGAGGAGTCCGTAGCAATGGCAAATTCTGTCCCAATCCAATATACCATCATTTTCCAGTGGCAGTCTAAAATTTCCCGACCATCTTCCCAGATTACCTCTATTATGACAAAACCTTCCTATTGTTTTTATTGTTAACTTGTTCTCGTCCTGAAGATGCATGAAATATTTGCCACTGGACGTTAAGCAACCAACAATCAATTAATTAATCTTATTTAAAGACGCACTAATTTTTCCTTCTGGTGCAAGTCTCATAACATCACTGATGATTCGCCCAAGGAAAGCAGAATATCAAGAGAAGTTGGTTTTAGCACCACCTTGTCACACACCAAATCGATGCGAAACTTCAATAGTACTTTACCCCTGACCACTTGCATGCATATTAATTGCTCTGAGGTTAAACATTGACATACAATGTATTTTCACACCATATCAACTATATTGTTTTTCCGGAAAAAACTCTTATCTGCAGGATTTGGTTAACGTTTATGAAAAGTCAAAAAATTTCGACAAAAATATATCTTATTTACAGAAAATACATGAAAGAACTACTATATATATTAAATCACTCAAAAATAGATTAACTTCTCCTACAAAATCTTCATTATCACACCGAAACTATCAAATTGATTGTGAAGGAAAAAATAAATGATGGAGCTGATTGACATATAGGAAATTTCCGTATTTAAAAAAGGTACAAATGATGGTTTTTTTTTTTGAGTTTTTGACAAAATTGTTTAGAATCTGCCCAAGAAAATTTACATGCAGTATCGCAAAAATATGTTTTGTCCTCTCAAGCGTCAAATTCTGTTTTTGAATCACATGTTTTATCGTTTTCATAGAAAAAAGCGTTTAATTTCTATCTAAAAAACAGCCAACTTTAAGTTTGAAAGTTTTACTTCGAGATGGTATTATATTTATTTTTTCATCATTCAGATGATCCTTGATGATATGTACATAGAAAATATTTACGAAAATAGCAGGAAATTTAACAAAAAAATATATTTTGGAATTTGAAGGTAACTACTCTAAACCGTAAATTGAGGGGTACCCTCATTAAAGGAATAAAATACAAAAATGTGACCATATAAACTTTTTACGACCCGACGGAAATTAAAATATAGATATGAATTTATCATTAATAATAATTTCAGCCGTGTGTTATTCCGGACCATTAAAAAGTAAAATCACAAAAATACTGAACTCAGAGGAAAATCAATTTGGAAAGTCCATAATCACATGGCAAAATCAAAAAACAAAACGCATCAAAAACGAATGGACAAGAACTGTCATATTCCTGACTTGGTACAGGCATTTTCAAATGTAGAAAATGGTGGATTAAACCTGGTTCTATAGCGCTAACAATCTCACTAAACTCGTTAACTAAGCGTCTTTTTCGATGTCAGTTGCAGTACTATAACAGCTTTTATATCGAGATTTGTTAACATAAAAGTATAAATTAAATCTTATAAAAATTGTGGCACAAATGAGTAGGTCCAGTTTTTACAAAATTATTTAAATGTAAACTTAAAGTTATTTTTTGGAAGGTAAGTAATTCTGCTACATAAACATGGACTGTTTTTGACAATGCGATGCACATAAATTGAGTACTAGCATCATTAAGTGATGATAAATTACTGAAATCTTCACAATTTTAGTATTTTAGTTAAATTTCTGTCTTACATGAAAGTGACTTCATTTGTGTTCATTCTTAAAATTGAAATGTATGTTGTATTTGATGATAATACATAACATATATAAAGGTTCTGGATGAACACGGTTGCGGCCACATTCTTTTTTGACAAAAAACATCTGAAAAGTGACATTGTTGGCATATTTGAAAGATTTTTCATATTTCAACTTGAATTGGAGCGTTTTTAATGAGTAAATCAGTTAAATTCTTTCACAGAAACTAATTGAATCAACTGAAATAGACACTTAAGTGTTTAAAAAGTGTACCAAAAAATTGAGACCAAAATCGTCCTTTACCGGACCTACTCCTTTCAGTACACGCAAGTACTAAATGAATATTTAATAATTATAATAATACACGAGAACTTTGGTCATATAAACAAACCTATACGCAAAAATTAGATAGTCTGCACTTATGTTGTAGATTTAAAATATTAACCCACCTTACCTTACAAGGAGAAAGAAAATTTATTACAAGTTGTCAAACAAGTCGAAGAAAAAAAGGTATATAAATTATATAAGAAATTGAAAGGAAGCAAAATAACACATTACTTCAAATCAGACGTCAGGTGGGGTAAAATGTAGGTAGTTGCATTCTTTGTAAAACGATAAATACACTATTTTATAGACTACAGTTTGCGATTAATATAATATTCGTACATTACTCAAATATAAGTATGAGAATTACTGAACCATCACATTATATACAAATTGCATAAAAACCTTTTGCAGTACATATTCGATTTAATCAATATAATTATAATTCAAATATTAAGTATGTAAGATAGCGGTATGTATATACAGTTTTTAACCTAAGTTCGAGTATCACACATTGATTAAGAAGAAAAGGAAATTAACAAACAAACACTTTGGTAGTTTGGGTTGTTAAGAAATACATATACATCGTATATCATTGGAACAAAATCAGTGTTTTGCCTTATAGACATTAAGATCAGGACACAACGCTGGATGTTCAAGAGTATTTGACATTTCCAAGCGAGATAACCCAAGTTGTTTAAGTTTTTTTAATCAAAGTTCTGATAGTTTTAAATTGCTCATCGAGATATAATTTTATCATGACACATGCTATCTCGTATGTGTATTTAAATTAAGTCTTCATAATTTTGGTGAATTGACATAACCTCGGTTTTGAATGTTCATTTTGTTCATCCTAACGAATTATATCATGGCCACGGTATATCATATTCATCAACAAAATATGTCATTTTGATACCTTTTTTCTGTATCAAATCTCTTATAATTCGATAAAACTTTCAATAACAATTATCCCTTTTTATTTCTTAATAATGAAAATGGGCAAAGCAGAAACTATTATAAAATCAACCTTTCTATTATGTCGATCCATTTGTATACTGTGTAACGACATCTGTCGACCGGATGTTTGGAGTTAGCATTTCAAAATGCAATTGACTACAGGAAACATTGGTTTAAAAAAAAATAACAATAGAATTATAAAGATAATTAGATTAATTCATCAATTTTCAATCTTATCTGCTATGGAAAAATTAACTGCGATGAAAAATGCAATTTTCAAGATTTTTTTTAAAGCGTCAACCTATAGTCAAAAGGTACAATGACCACAAAAGAAACATAGGTGGGGGGGGGGGGGAAATATGAATGGTATTTTCAAATTGTCATTGACAACAGTAAACGTTGACTTAGATATATTTGTTTTGAAGAATCATATTTGGAAATCCTTCTTAACGTTCACTTGCTATGGAAAAAATATCCCATTTAAGGTAAAAAAGATGTTTTTAAAATTATAACAGGGTATAAGTGTTTCCCGTTTACATCAATAATAACTATGTCTAAGATTTATCAATGACATAGCACATGTACTGATTAATATAAAAAAAAAAGGCCCTTCATTCTTCTGTATGGACTGCTTTACCCCAATTTTTTACAATTTTACCCTTTTGTTTGTTTGTTGTTGTTTTTTGCTCACACATTGCTGATAATATAATCAAATTCCATGTGACTGACATGCAAATGAGAGGGTAACTAGCTATAAAACTAGGGATGGTGTTCTTGAAGCTATTTAAGGACAATGACGTGTTCTAAGACCATCTTATGACAAGTCTGTGTCGTGTTCTCGAAGCTCTCTTAACTTAGGATAAATTACATTGTTCATCCTAACTTTGGGACACCTAATGATGTGCCCTAAGATGATCATGTCTTCGTCTTAACTTTGTGTATGTTTTTCTCATTATTTTTAAGTGAAGATGAACATGAAATGAAACTCAATATCGTACATAATGTACATAATTATACTCCTGGTACCTTTAATAACTATTTCCACTAAAAATCACAATCCTTTTTGATATTATTTTATAATAACATTTGAAATCGTGCATGTAATTAAGAAATTCCGTAAACTATTTATTAATTGGTTTCGTCTTTGATAAATGTTTTACCAAACAATTACTTTAACTATTCAACTGTCGCACATAGGACATGTTGAGGTCGTTCTTACTTAAGATGCGTCTGAGATAGCGTCGATACACAAATTGAGAGTGTCCTTAACTGATCCTGAGTCCACCCTAAAACTGGTCTTATCTATGACTTAGGACGAAACTTATGATACTTTCGGGAACACCACCCCAGGTTTTCAATTCGTTAAATGTAAATGAGCTTTTGATTTCGCGTTTGATACAGGACTTGACATTTTGAGTTGTCATTGGAGTAAGAAATCTATTTGACGTCAACCTCAATGCCAATCTGTTATTTTCTTTTTGACTTTTGTTTTCTACTCATCGATTTTTTTAAATTAATTTCAATTTCTCAAAAGTAGTTAATGTTTAATACAGGAAACAGTAGTCTACCCATGTTCAAATATCATTAATAAGAAAGAAAAAATCACGTTAAAAACTGAAAGAATCCTATTGTCGCTGAGCTTCCAAAATGTCGTGTATGATTTCTTTTTCAAAAAAATACTTTTCAATCAATCTGTTCGAAATAAGACGTTTGACAAAATTGTCTATCTCAATTGTTTGTAAAAAGTAAAATCACAAAACTGCTGAACTCATAGGAAAATTCAAAACGGAAAGTCCCAAATCAAATGGAAAAATCAAAAGCTTAAACAAATCAAACGAATGAACAACAACCGTCATATTCCTAAATTGAAATTAGAAATGGAAAGCTTTTGATTTTGGCATTTTTCTCGGAGTTCAGTATTTTTGTGATTTTACTTTTTTGTGCCATTTATTTTCTCGTTCGATTTTTTTTACATTTCTAATGACGTGTCTTTTAGTGTCAACTATACAGTATGTGTGTTCCTCATTGAAGTATGCCGTATGTTGACGTATAATTACTTGTTTCCACTTATTTTTTGGACATTTGTGTCATTCACAATCATACTACATCTGCTTATTTTTATATAGATTTAAGTTACATCACGGATTTTGAAGTGCTGGACAAAAACGCATTTCAAACACAAACCCTACCAGCGTCAATCGAAATTCTCGTTCTTGACTGAGATATTTTCATAATTGTATCAAAGGGGTAAATGACCCTGAAGCCAGACTCTCAATTATAAATACAGGCATGGGGATATTCGCATTTATTTCCGTGCTGTTAGGCCAACTTTTAACGGGAGCTTTTCTAGTTCTGCTTTTACTATGAGATCACTTGTAAAATCTGCTTGCCAATAATATCATAATCCTTATTTTCATCAATGTATTGTTAATTAACAAGTTCATCATTTTGATGGTATTATCTTTGTGTGAAAGTTAATATAATTAATGAGGTTCTTCACAAAGTAAGATTTATCCTCACCTAAATAATTTTTATCTACAATGGTTACAAATACGTCGTCAATCTTTTATATAAGCATGGGAAACAGATCTGTAGAACTTGTAAAAATTGAAATGCCAATTATCAGAAAAATGTTCATTTTATCTAAAAGAAATCATTGTTCTTATTCTATTTTTATTCTTAGGTTTTTATTGCATTATCGAGAACTGGTCAATTTGTATTTAAATTGGAATATTTTTAGTGAGTGAATCAAGCATGGCCAAAGGTGACATCAGAATAGGATTTAAACAACAAATCAGGTCCTTTTATTTCAAATAAGGTCAACTATGATCAAACAAAAGGTCATGAATCAGTTTGCACAATTATGTCGGTAAACAGTAAAAACCAGTGTTAAATTATCGAGCACTGGTCAGTAGAGTTTATGATAATGTAAGTCTTCCACAGCATACGTATTGTTTAATGGCGTACTAAATTATATTCCTGGTACGTTTGATAACTATCATGGTCATGTCACGTAATGTGAGAAAATTTAGAGTTATATTTAACATTGCCATTTAAGCGAAAGGTTTGGCTAGCTACAAAACCAGGTTTAACCCCCCATTTATTTCTTTAAAATATTCTGTACCAAGTCAGGAATATGACCATTGTTATATTATAGTTCGTTTCTCTGTGTGTTTTATATTTTCCAAGTTGTGTGTCTTTTGTGTCGTTTGTTTCGACTTATATTCGGGTGTGAATTCACATTATTATAAGACGTGTCACGGTACCTTTCTATCCCAAATGCATGTATTTAGTTTTGATGTTATATTTGTTATCTCGTGGGATTTTGTCTGATGCTTGGTCCTGTTCTGTGTGTGTTATATGTAGTGTTGTGTGGTTGTTTTTCTCTTATATTTAATGCGTTTCCCTCAGTTTTAGTTTGTAACCCGGATTTGTTTGGTTTTTTTTTATCGTTTTTTAGTTTTGAACGTCAGTATACTACTGTTGCCTTTATTGCCTTCTGTTTTAGTGTGTAACCCGGATTTCTCTTTTCTAAAACGATTTATGAATTTCATACAGCGGTATACTACTGTTTCTTTTATTTGCCCCCCTATTTTATATTTGTGAACCTATCGTTTTCCATAGAAACAAGAATAAAGTTATCCGTATTAAGAAAATAATTAAACCAACAATGCAGTGATTTGTTTTGAAACGGATATCACCTAATAAATGTTCAAATCAAAATAATGTGACGAAATTTGATGCTTTGGGTGAACGAAACGCCGTTTTTGATTACCTAGAATAAAAGAGAAATTAAGTCTTTCTTTGTCACTAAAATATCATCCTTATCTTAAAAAAAACGATTATAAACTGTATAATTAAGAAAAAGCAGAAACTGTATACTGACGGCCGGACATGCACAAGACGCTCAACCCAACTAATGCTATAGTTGTGTCTCAAAATTAACTTTTCCCTACAATAAATCACATGAATTGAATGAAGTTAAATACTAAAATAGCTTTACCTAAACAAAATACCTTTATACAAATTGACAACAAAAATTTATAAGGGTTCCGCGGAACCCAGTGTCTCGCCTATTTTTGCTGTAAATCGCAGGCTCAACAACAATGAGGAAAAAAATCAATAAAAATATTCCTCTTGTTACTATTTTATGATTGTAAGAAAATCTAAGTCCATTTAAAAGTAAATTACAGAAAAAACGGAGTAATCTTTTTACAAACTTTACTTCTGGATACAATCTTATGATCATAAATAAGCTTCTGTCCAAGTTTGGTACAAACCCAGGATAGTTTAAGAAAGTTATTAAAATTTTAAAAACTTTAACCACAGAGTGAATGTAATGGTTCTCCGCAGAAAAACTAAGTCCATTTAAAAGTAAAATATGGAAAAAATGGATTTATTTCTTTACAAAATTTACTTATGGATACTATCTTATGATCATAAACAAGCTTCTGTTCAAGTTTGGTACAAACCCAGGATAGTTTAAGAAAGTTATTAAAATTCTAAAAACTTTAACCACAGAGTGAATGTAATGTTTCCCCGCAGAAAAAACTAAGTCCATTTATAAGTAAAATACGGAAAAAATGGAATTTTATTTTTACAAAATTTAATTCTGGATATTATCTTATGATCATAAACAAGCTTCTGTCCAAGTTTGGTACAAACCCAGGATAGTTTTAGAAAGTTATTAAAATTCTAAAAACTTTAACCACAGAGTGAATGTTTTGTTTCCCCGCAGAAAAAACAAAGTCCATTTATAGTAAAATACGGAAAAAATAGAATTTTATTTTTACAAAATTTACTTCTGGATACTATCTTATGATCATAAACAAGCTTCTGTCAAAGTTTGGTAGAAATCCAATAAAGTTTAAGAAAGTTATTAAAATTTCAAAAACTTTAACCACAGAGTGAATATTTGTTGACGCCGCCGACGACGCCGACGACGACGGAATGTAGGATCGCTTAGTCTCGCTTTTTCGACTAAAGTCAAAGGCTCGACAAAAATGAAAAGAATCAAAGGCAGATTTATGCCACAAACGCATTTGAAATTGACGATACATACACGAAGAACGTGCGCGAGATAACATTATTTATCAAATTTACCTTTAAAATTGAGAAAGGATACAAGAAAACTTTATTTGTTTACTACAACAATAACACATAGAATAATTAGTTTGTATACCTTATATTTGTTAACAAAATACTGAGTGCATGAAAGAACTAAGTCTTAGCTATCTGAAACTTTTGTGCTCTATTAACATGATTTTGCTGTTTTTTTGGTCAAATCGAAAAAGTGTCATAGTTGGGTTTTACTTAAAATATATTCAACTAAAATAAGTGTTACTTATTCAGTATACAACTAACGAACTATATGTTATGTGTATATAAGTAAGCATACACGTGTGCTAATAAAAGAAATGCACAATACACAAAATAGTTATTACTGTATTATATTACTGAATTCCTCTACGTCTAATATCTTCCTGAGCTTTTTTGTTTTCGCTGAAAATTTCAAATATTGGCCAAGATTGTGGTTGCAAGAAAAAAAAACTATAAAATACTAGTTTTGTACTAGAACTACTGACAAGTTTAAATCAATGCTAATTCAATACTAAATGTCTAGATAGAACGGATCAAACAACCTTTGTCTCTCTGGATTCTTATTGATTGACGGCAAAAATTCAAATCTAACTGACGTTTCTTCCAATGTATCTTCGTTTAAAAATGTTCCAACGAGCTCTGTTCCAGCAATTTTGAGTAATATTTTGCCATGGACTATTTGCGGCCACGTTCCATTTGGTGGAGAGACAATTATGGATCCATGTTCCATGCAACCTTCATCTGTAATATAGAAGGGATCCTTTTTATTGCTTACCATGAATTGGTATATTATTGGATCATGTCTAAATTCATCTGTATCACGTGAAAGAAATGTTTCCCCGACATCAATAGTTTTGGTTTGTCCAATATGTACTTCTTCGTCAATTTGGAAAAGAACTTCAAATAGAGAATCACACATTTCTCTTCCGTCCCAGAAATATCTCTTTTCTGGATCATGAATACTTGAATCAAATGGTTTTGCAAGAGCCACGCCATAAGTATAATAACATACTCTTGATGATACTACATTGGGATTGTGACCATATATAACAGCTCCTTTCAATACTGAAAGCGACCCATCAATGGGAACAAAAACTTCCAGTGATTGGAATTCCTTTTTAATGGCATCTTGTAATATATCAGCCTCTGAAAAACCACCTGCCATCATTATTGCACTAACATCAGAGCATGTTTCGCTTTTTAAAATGGATAGTATCTTTTCAATGATCATTTGTATTGGTTCCGAGAAGAACGTTTCAAATAAAGATTCTGCAATTAATAGTTTGTCTCTTTTAAGTCGTATCGTTTCTTTAAATCTTGAACTAGCAATTGCCGTTAAAATATCTGATTCTTCTATAAGACTTAAAGGCATTCGAATGGTTACTGACTCCTTGCCTTCTACTCTAAGATTTTTTTTCTTGACCTCAAAATCCCTTAGTAATTGTAAAAAATCCTCTCCGTTGTTCTTTTTAAACTGTTTTAGGATTTCCTGTCCAAAAAGTTCTTTGAGCATATTAACGAATTTTTTGTTGATGCATTCACCGCCCCATGGACCACCGCATTCTCTGTGTATTATTTTAAGCTCGCCGTTCTCTAAAACTTGTTGAGCAGAGATGTCTACGGTACCACCTACAGATTTAAATACAAATAATGAACTATAAAGTATTGATTAACTAATCGCAGTAAAATAAATCATGTACAAATACATGTTTTCAAGAATAATTTGTAATTTATTGATCTTTAAAAGAAAAAATCTATATCATTTGCTCTCCAACCCTCTGGTTCTTGTTGGAGAACTATTAGAGCACTACATATTCAACTTGAACAATACCACATACACTTAAAACCATTGTAAACATTATGTGAACATATACGGTTATAAGTTATGGCTGTTCGGGTATCATTGCTTTAAGTGGGGCCATGGAATATCAAACCGTCAGACATGATGATGTGCCTTCAAGTAGAAT
Organism: Mytilus trossulus; assembly: GCF_036588685.1. Classification (NCBI taxonomy): domain Eukaryota; kingdom Metazoa; phylum Mollusca; class Bivalvia; order Mytilida; family Mytilidae; genus Mytilus; species Mytilus trossulus. The sequence goes on from NC_086379.1 coordinate 75,649,526, forward strand.
GTTGTTCGATCAATGAAACTGGTATCATTTATTATAAAAATTCCATTGAGTATTCGAATTATATAAAAAAAAATATAGAATGCATGTTAATTGAAATAGCAGATTTCACCGAAGATAAACATATTTTTAAGAAAATCGAAAATTTATGCATTATACATACTGAAATAAAATATTCACAAACATGGTATTTTTTAAATGAAAAAATCATGAAAAACATTCATGCATTTTCCCATAAAATTACACACAGAACTCAAAACTACGGGAGCTTTAATCAAGAAGTCATCAGGATTATAGTTTGAAACGCCAGACGCATGTTTCGTCTACATAAGACTCATCAGTGAAACTCTGATCAAAATAGTCATAAAGTCAAACAAGTACAAAGATGATCAGCATTGAGGACCAAAATTCCAAAAGTTGTGCCAAATACGGTTATTGTAATCTGTTAAGTCAATTGATAAGAAAATCCTTACTTTTTTCAAATTCAAAGTTTTGTAACAGCAAATTTCTGAAAATGACCATATAATTGATTTTCACGTATACACTGAAGTGCTGACTACTGGGCTGGTGATACCCTGGGGACGAAACGTTCACCAGCAGTTACATCGACTCAGTCGTGTAAATAGTTATCGAAGGTACCAGGAATATAATTTAATACGACAGACGCGCGTTTCATCTTTATAAGACTCATCAGTGATGATCAGATCAAACTAGTTATGAAGCCAAACAAGCACAAAGTTGAAGAGCATTGAGGACCAAAAATTCCAAACTTAAATCACATATGAATGCAGTTTATTGATCTTTTGATCGTACTGTATGACTTGTTCAGCGTACTAAAGATTTTCTACCCACTGGAAAAGAAAATCATGCTTCCTTTATATAATACTCCTCTTCGTATTGTTCGGCCTTTCATCTGTTATCATTCAAGCGTTACTGGTGAGTCTTTTGAAGACGAAACGGGAGTTGGATTTACATAATCATATTTTTACACTAAATCCATTGGATGTTGGATGTGTACGGATTAATAATTGTATAAGATGCACGATTTTATTAGTATTAGTTGATAGTGGCTTTGAACTAGCTGTCAGTTAACTGCGAGTACTCTCAGATCTGTTCCTAGTGTCTTTTGTTGTTGGGATGTACAATTACCCGGCCACGTCCACTTGTGTTTTTGTTAGGCCTTTTTCAGCTGATTTTTATAGTTGATTCTGATGTTGTACTGTTATACCACTGTCCCAGAAGGGATTATTAAAACATTGTTGAATTTACTGAAATCTTCAGATAAACACAGGAAAGCTAATATCTTTGTGAAAGTAAAGTTACCAAGAGGCAGGCATTCTTAAATAGGCAAAATAATATTTTGGGTATTGGGTGGTCACAAGATTAAAATAGTACCTCCAGCATCAACAACAATAAACTTTCGACCCGGATCAAAAGCTTTAAGCAGGACTCCACCATTTTCTCCAACTAACTTATCAACAGGTAGAAGTCTTGCGTAAATAGATGCAGCTTCAGGTTCATATACCATTATGAATTTTTTACCTTTGATTCCAACCTGATAAAATATTAAAAAGTAAAATTACAGATAAGACAACTCTTCAACCAAGTCATTAAAAAAATATACAATTATAGGTCAAAGTACGTCTCAACACTTACATCCCAGTTCTTTTGTTATACTTCAAAGTTTTATTTCTGAAACAAGTGTAAATTGAATACATTTATTATTACGAAAAACAATGATTTGACAAAAGGGAATGACGAACGGGGTTTCTACATCCCAAAAACACAGTCCATTGTTGTTCAAAACAATAGAAATTGGGTTTTTTTCTCTTAAAAGCATGAACATAAGAGATTATTAAAGTGTCACTGTTTACTACAAGATATATCAAAAAACACATTTCAGGAAATTTCAATAGTGAAATAAATTTTTTTTTTTAATATTTGTAAGTAAACCAATCAAATGTTCTCCTTTTATTATACCTGTGTACCAGCTTTAGTAACCATGTAACCTCAGGTTCCCAAACATTCCACAGAAACACTAAAACAACAAATGCTTTGAAACACCCAATATATATGTTTATGACCCATTTTTTTTTTATTGCACTATAATGTAGAAATAATTACCTACAACTGTAATTTTTTTATGGTTAGCGTTCCAGTCGTCAGGTTCTTAATCCAAAACACACTAATCCCTTAGTTAATTCGAATATGCACATTTGTTTAATATTAAGAAGTGGGGGGGAGCTTTTTTTCCATATTAAATCGTAACATGTAAAGTTCTACATTAAACTGAAACGTGGAAGTACTTTGGGTTGTACATATTGCGTTATCCTCAGTCTCTTCTACCAAATCCAACGCCTGACTTAAAATGTCGTCCGTCTTATACCCGTATATTTTGACAACAAGGAGAATGATGTATATAGTGGTCAAAATTACATTGCATTTCTTCATCTTCATTACCAGCTTCTTTTGTACATATTGCATTTAACCTAGTTCATTTATCAGAAACATTCAACTCTACAAGTCAAATAGATGAGGCTGTATATGCGATTTCTTGGGCACACAAGCTAGCCAGTTTTTAGAACCCTTGCAATTCTGACTTGTTTGCATCCATTCGTGAAGGTTCATACAGAAAAAATGTATACAAAATTAACAAAAAGGAACCTATTACAGATAACATTTTATCAAAAATTGTTCATGTATCTGGTCAAAATTGTAACAATCTTAAAGATGTTGCATTGCATACATGTGCTTATTGAGTAATGCATGATTTTTACGATTTTCTGAATACGCTAATTTAAAAAGATATGAAATAACCTTTTATTTTTCTGCTCATGTTAAGCATTTTTTAGAACAGAGCAAAACTGATGTTAACAAGGAAGGCCGTAATATAGTTATTTCTAAAACTGGAAATGATATTTTTCTAGTAGCGATGTTAGAATGTTATATGAAGGAAGCTAAAATATAAGAAAATTCTGACGAATTTGTATTTATGTCTTTAAGTTATTATAATAAAAGTGATTTTTATAAATAAATATATATATATATTCACTACTTTCATACACTAGAACTATAGAAGTGTTGTTGATTACATTTGAAACCATCGATTAAGAAAGAAAACAAAACTGAACAGTTTGATCTTCATAGTTTACGTTCAGGTGGAACAACTGATGTAGCAGCAGCCATTTGGCTCTGGATAAGTAACCCCGACGTTTCTTATCCAGACACAAATATCAATCGGTCTATATCTAACTAACACTCGATGCTTCAGTCTTTTTTTAAGATGAAACCCCACTAGTAACCTTACTTTGACGATTTTCATTTTAATTTTGATAAGTTAGTTAGATTTACTCAAACGTCAAAGTAACTGTTTTGCACATCCCCGTTAAATCCATGTGCTAACAAGGATCATTAAGTCAAGGTTGGTCGTATCGTGCATTGTTATAATGCTCGCCTGGACAGTACAGTTAAGAAATTGTATTCATTTTATTTACAAAACACCAATATCTTTTTCTGCACGTCCGTAGCCGCTGCTTCAAAATATGTAATACATTGTATGAACCCCAACAATAAACAACAACCACTGAACAATAAGCTCCCGACTTAGGACAGGTATATAAAAATGCAGCGGGTTTAAATAATTTAACAGGGGTTTTAGTTGATCATTAATCAGAACTTGTATTTGAGTTTTGAGATTTATCGGTATAACCAAAGTATGAGGGTTCCTGATTTAACTTGGCATGTGTCATGCCAATCTCGTCAGATGTATTCAATAACAATTGTATATAACCAAAGTCCCAATGCTTTGTATAGACACTGTATACATCTAAATCAGTGACAGCACTTCTGCCTGTTTCTTTGGTATCTTTCCTCCCTCTTTCAGTAATGATAAATCTGCATTCCGCAAATGTTTGTTCTTTCCTCGAGGGGATCCGAATTCATGTATTTGGATATCGCCTGGACCAGTCGGCCACCTAGGCTGAACTTATAATTCAGATTTCGATGGCTAGTATTACCTTCCTCGCCAGTAGAATCTAGAGTTGTAACACAGTCATGATATATACTAGACATGAAGATGGAATTAATTGCAGATTAGCTAAAAATTTTATCAAAAAAGGGTAATAAGATGCAGTCACAGAAATAAATATAAAAAAAAATAAAAATTAGTACATGTACATCTAAACAAGCGACAACTTTACGACGGATCCATCACCAGCGAAGGTGATACGCGGATGAAAATACAATAATATTCATAATTTCTCTTACAGAACAGCAATGTCAAATACATTTAAATACATATATTAATATTTTTTAAGCTAGTGACGATATTAGTATATTGCTATAGTATACCTTTTCAGCTGATTCTCTCATAAACTGTTTTGCAGAGTCATTCCAGATTGATGGTACAGACACTACCCAAAATATGTCATCATCAAATGTACCTAGCTTTCTCCAATGCATTTGCTGAATGAAATGGTCTTTCAAAAAACCAATAGCAGCAGAAAAAACTAATTTTGCAGATATACTTTTTCCTGCAACATCCACCAACTTAAAATCCTTTCGTATATCCTATTAACAGATTGGATACATTAAACTCGTATGTTTAAGATAATTTAAAGACATCTGCCAAATAATAAAAAAATTGGAATCGGGATTATCATAAACAAAGTTGATTACTATTATTTTATAAGTTTTGCTCTCTCCTCTAAATTTATATTAAGTTTTTTTGGACTGCAGGGTTTTTTCTTTTGGTTTTGATGTTGTCGATCCCTCTTCGATTGTTTTCATGAATGCCCTATTAGGTTTTCTTCCTTATTTGTTTGAAATTCAAATATATATATATTCATATCTAAATGTCTTAAGAGCGTCATTTTCAAATTACCAGAAGTAACCAGTTACTCTGAAACATTTTTGAGTAAAGGGTCAACTAGGATTCAAGATTAAAATAATTAACCATGAATAAGCTTGTCGTCATAACGGTTAAAAATACCATCATCATTTTTTTTTTAATTTCTGGTGACTGAAATCTCTGCTTATAAGACGCATTTGCTTTTATTCGTTCTGTATAATTTGTCTTTTTAAATAAATACTAGTATGTTTGATGCAGATGGGATTTTCAAACCTGATTAATAAGGGCGCTGGTAGCTTAATGTGTGAATCAAAATTATTTTGGAAGAGTTAATATATATTTAATTGATTCCCTAATTTAGACAACAGTATATGACAAATGCACGTAACAACTAGCCGTAATTTACACACATTTCATATTCATGACTTTGTAAAGGCATTTCAACCTAGTTTCAGAGCTAGCTAAACCGCTCACTTGTATAACAGTCGCATAAAATTCTACTATATTGACAGCGATTGGTGAACAAAACAAACAAAGTAAAAATGTCAAAAATCGGAGTACAGCAGTCAACATTGTGTTTAAACCTTTATCACTAAAGCAAACAATTATGTAATGAAGAGACACAAAAATGCATATAGACAAAGCACAATAGCAAAAATGAAAGACAAGTATACAAAAATTTTCCAAGATACCAATTAAATCTGTCTTTCTGTAATTCAAATATTTTAGCAATTGTAAATAAGTTTTTTTGTGTCTCCTTTTTTTCGTCAGTCAAAGTAGCCATGTAAAATCTGAGTGACATTGTGTACGGCCTATATTGTTTACGGTCTCATATCTTGACTTCCCTTTTGAATGGTTTTACACTAGTAGCTTTACAAGGGCATACGATACAGTTACAGGGGAGGTAATGACTTTGATAAGGTAACATGTTATTTTCGCGACGTCAAACTATTACATATCGGGAAACGATGCATGATAACTATTTTGATATGAGCCGAGGGTATCAACAGCTCAGTAGACGGCACTTTGGTAATGACATAAATATCATTTATGTGGTCATTTTCAAAACTTTCCTGTTTAAAAAACTTTGAATTTAAAAAAAAAAAGAACTAAGGATTTTTTTATCCCAGGCATAGATTATTTTTAGCCTTATTTGGAACAACTATTTGCAATTTTGGATCCTCACTGCTCTTCAACTTTGTACTTGTTTAGCTTTATGACTATTTTGATAAGTCTTATGTTGACAAAACGCGCGTCTGCCGTACTAAATTATAATCCTGGTACCTTTGATAACTATGTACTAAATAATAACTTATTATAATAGTGCTTTTTTATATAGTGATGTATAAATACCCTGTCACGTCCGATCTATTTTTTCGATAGATGTATTTCTGCTTTTTGAAAGATCTGCTAAGTTAATAAGCCCTCATCAACTGATTTTAATAGTTTGTTCTTATGTTATACTTTAACACAACTGTCTCAGGTTAGAACAGAATTTGCAGCTTCTAACTAGTTAAAATTGGATATATTTAAATTTCCAAAACAGAGTTTTTATTTAGAAATTAATACCTCTCCAGCATTCACAGCACTATACAACTGCATCTTAAATCCCTTCAGAAAATACCATTTATCAGCTTTGTTTGTGTTCAGAAGCTCTTCATATTTGTCCTCGGCTTCAAATCCAAAAGAGTGGAATTTCTTACGCGAATCAAAAAGAAGAACGGTTGGAACTTTTGTCTGAACTGGTCCGTTTCCATTATTCCATACCGACGTTGAGATATCTAAAGGATTGTTTTTATATTGGTATGCAAAAGAGAATGCATATCCTGCCCCGGAGCTCCCAAAGTCAATCGCAGCTACTAGTATTTTTGTGTCAGCCATTCAGTCTCACTGCTTGCAAATATAAAATAAACATGACTATCATATTATCTTAAGCATGGATAAACGATTAACACTACCACATTAAATCGCTTTGGAATTCTTCAATTGCAAAACTGTTGAATCTATTGATAATTAAAAAAAATCTTCTCTTATTTAATTGAAGTAATGTTTGCCTTTTTATAAATCGTTTCCACAAAACAAAATACTAAAAAATACAGTAAACAAATTGTAAAAGAAAAAGTAGTAAAACACTTAAGTCTGTGAAACTACTTTCGAACTTACAGGTTAAAACTGATTGTTGTCGAGAGTTTAACCTTTCTGTGATTAACAACTTTTATCATATAAAAGCATTTTTGAAAGTTAGAATATCGTCGCATACATTCTTAAAGAAACTGAGAGAGATAATAGAAACGACTTTATTTTTTATGTGCAAACGATAAAAAAGAAGACAAAATACATTTATTGACTTTTATATCGTAACAGAGGTAAACAAACAAAAAAGGAAAAGGTTCTGCTTATATAAAAGAATATACGGAAAATGTATATTATACTGTTTAAATACTTTTTAATTTAATCTTTAGCCGGAACTTTACATTTAACTATTAAAATATCTATGTATATTCAGTAATGCAGGGACTACTTTAAACTTAAAATCATAAATTTTCATCATAACATTTTTTGTATTCAAGAAAAGAAATTCTTTCCGAGGGTTTTGTTTTTCTGTATTTGTTTTTAATTAAGAATGTGTTATATGAGTGTCAATGAGACAACTCACCTTCTAAGTTTATGTTGGTTACCTCAAGTTACCGACTAATGAGTTTAAATGTTCCTTTTGAATCTTTCGCCTCCCTATTGTCCTTTATGGTCTTTCATATGTTAAATGATGTTTATGCAATGTATTTGTTATAATTCAGAGTGTTCTAAGTAATACCGAAAGAAATGAAGTCAGATTTTTTTCTGTTCAATTTAGGTTGGCAACACTTACAGAACAGACAGGCTTCAATGATGGACGAAACCCCGTTCAATGTTCTAATAAGTTAAGAATGGATAGCAGTTCAATAAAGACAATGGAAAACATGATGATACATATGAAAGCATAACCTGTTAACCTCTTTTTGTTAATTCAAAAGTAAAATGCGAATGTTAAAGTAAGTACCATGAAGTAATGTAACATATTCAAAGTCAATGAATTATGACGGCAGGTACAGTTGTAACATTTTGTCTGCGTGTAGGCTTGAATTGCGTTGTATACCTGTTTAGAATGACACGATAGGAGAACACCACGAATTAATTGTTGCTTCTTATATTTTATCTTGAAATTCAAATCGCCTGAGAGAGAAACGTTTCGAAATAACGTTGAGACTGACTGTTCATGTATTAGATAATCATACTGATGAAGGACATCTGATATCCGAAATATTTATAAATAATTACATTTAATGTTGGTTTTTTTTTGTTATTGATGTTTTTTATACACTTTTTATACGATTATATATATATATACAGATGGATTACTTATATATCCAACATTTCCGGTATGCATAGTTTTATTTTATATATATATATATATATAGCAAATTTACAGATCTAACATTGTTGGGTTGATGTTTAGACGAGTTATAGATATATATATATTGACCTGTTAGTCAAATGCGTTTTGTTTAAATATACTTTTTCACTCTTTTGGGAAATGTTGTTTGTGCTGTTTTTAGACCCTTCTACAACGAAATTTGTTTGACATGCACACGTATAAAAATTGCGGTTTTTATCCAACGCAGTCATAGGTTTGAACGTAGTTTTCAATTTAGACTCGTATATATATATATATATATAAAAACCGCAGTTTTTATACGTGTGCATGTCAAACAAATTTCGTTGTAGAAGGGTCTAAAAACAGCACAAACAACATTTTCCAAAAGACCAAAAGAGTGAAAAAGTATATTTAAACAAAACGCATTTGACTAACAGGTCGAACAACTGATGTTCTTTAACCCTGCTGACTGCCATTGACGATTGCCATATAAAATTGATCACAAGATGTAACAAAATGGATCCTAATATAAATTTAATACGTCACAGAAAGAAAAAAAAATTGTTAACTTGTGGACAGGATGTTGTGCAACAAACATTCGGTGTCAATATTTCTTTAGTACACCATATCCGGATTTCGACAATAAATGTCTCTTCAGTGATGTTAGGGATCGAAACGGTATTTGGAAGGCCATATAAAAAGTACCCTCATTTTTAGAGAAAGTACCCTCATTTTTAGATTAACTCTTGAATTTTAAGAGTCAATATATAGGATGAACGGATCATATAAACCGGAAGGAAAATATGATACATGCCCAAACAAAAAATATAAACGAGTCTAAATTGAAAACTACGTTCAAACCTATGACTGCGTTGGATAAAAACCGCAGTTTTTATACGTGTGCATGTCAAACAAATTTCGTTGTAGAAGGGTCTAAAAACAGCACAAACAACATTTTCCAAAAGACCAAAAGAGTGAAAAAGTATATTTAAACAAAACGCATTTGACTAACAGGTCGAACAACTGATGTTCTTTAACCCTGCTGACTGCCATTGACGATTGCCAAATAAAATTGATCACAAGATGTAACAAAATGGATCCTAATATAAATTTAATACGTCACAGAAAAAAAAATTGTTAACTTGTGGACAGGATGTTGTGCCACAAACATTCGGTGTCAATATTTCTTTAGTACACCATATCCGGATTTCGACAATAAATGTCTCTTCAGTGATGTTAGGGATCGAAACGGTATTTGGAAGGCCATATAAAAAGTACCCTCATTTTTAGAGAAAGTACCCTCATTTTTAGATTTACTCTTGAATTTTAAGAGTCAATATATAGGATGAACGGATCATATAAACCGGAGGGAAAATATGATACATGCCCAAACAAAAAATATAAACGAGTCTAAATTGAAAACTACGTTCAAACCTATGACTGCGTTGGATAAAAACCGCAGTTTTTATACGTGTGCATGTCAAACAAATTTCGTTGTAGAAGGGTCTAAAAACAGCACAAACAACATTTTCCAAAAGACCAAAAGAGTGAAAAAGTGTATTTGAACAAAACGCATTTGACTAACAGGTCGAACAACTGATGTTCTTTAACATATATATATATATATATTAGTAAGTACGTCTGAGTCAGTGACAACCCAACAACAGATGTATCCATCGGATCACCATCAATGATGGTGATACATGGTTGTGTACATAATGTATATACAACTCGTCTAAACATTAACCCAACAATGTTAGATCTGTAAATTTGCTATATATATATATAAAATAAAACTATGCATACCGGAAATGTTGTATATATAAGTTATCCATCTATATATCTATAATACTAAAATTACGAGGTCCAATTTGTCAGCCGTTATCACGTAAAAACGATGAATCAAAGAATTAAACTTTATATATAACTAATATAATACAATGCTGTTGATAAAAAATTACACCACTCCAGACCCTTTTGTTTTCCACATAATTAATATTGCCAATAATTAAGAAGTTCCGGGTCGAATCCGATACCGATGCCAATAGTATATTCACCTGTTACCCATTATCTTATCTGTACGTTCCGCATCTGACAGGCGCACCACCAAACGCTGTATTTAGGATTTTGCTATTTACACGTGTCGTAATCACGGGGTTGACACTACTAAATTCAATCATTGTCACATTGTTCCCGAATGTAGTATTTTAATCAGTATGACTTTCTAAGATGACAATACGAATTATAAAAATCTAGACTTAAAATAAGGCGTATAGGTTGTACAGTTTTCAATGTGTTAGCCGGAATGACGTAAAACTGCGAATCAAAGAATTCAACTTTATTTATAACTCATACAGGACAATGCTGTTGATTAAAAAGTACTCCTTTCATGCAGGCCCTTTTGTTTTCAAAATAAATTAACAATGCCAATAATTGATAAGTTCAAGGTCACGGGTGTGTTCTAGTATATATATATATAATCGTATAAAAAGTGTACAAAAAACATCAATAACAAAAAAAAAAACAAACATTAAATTTACAGATCTAACATTGTTGGGTTGATGTTTAGACGAGTTGTATATATATATTAGTATATATAACTCGTCAAAACATCAACCCAACAATGTTAGATCTGTAAATTTGCTTTCGCAAATTTTTGGTTCTTCCCTCGCCGGGATTCGAACTCATGCTACTGTGATATCGTGACACCAAATCGCTTGCACTGCAGCCGTCCCGCTAGACCACACGACCACCTGGGCTCTGCAAAAATAGAGCTTTCGCTGGCCGTGTGTTACCTTTCCTCGTCAGTTTTAATCTAGCGGCGTACTACAGTACATGATATATGAGGCATGAAGATGTTATTGTTACAGATCAGCTAAGGCCGTGTTCACACCAAACGCCGTGTACAGTTAACATGTTTACAATTAGTTTTATGTAATGTGCACTGGTTTCACATTAAATTTGTTCACATTTATACACCTTGTTTAATTACCTGTACATAAGATTTGTTCAAACTTGTAAACTATATGTCATCTAAATGTTCATTACGTAGAACTGAATTCAAAGTTTTCGGACAATTTTTCTAGCAGTAAGGGAACGACCATTTGACTTCAAAAGGGGTGATGGAAATATTCTGACCCCCAATTTGATAAATAAAAATCTGGTCATACAGATGATAAAAAAAATATTCTGAATCAAGAGTTTCTCCATACATTATAGTGTTAAATATTGAAAAAAAAGTATTTGATCACCAGTATCGAAAATAAATCGGAATAAAAACGTACGCGAGAAAAAAAATCTAACTCAGATAAAAAAAAAAATAACCCTCCCCCTTTTTGCAAGTTTAGTGGTTGCTACTTTATGAAAACCATTTTTATAATTTGCTATAGTTTGAATATACTAGAGATGTCTCGATTACGCATTAGAAAACGTTAGCTGCAGCAGCGTGGTTACAGCCGGAAAAAAATGATTGAGATATTAGGGATCACTACATTTTTATCTTTTCTGTTTGTTTCAAATAGTATTTCTTCTCAAAGGAGAATTTTGTAAAGGAAAAGAGTAACGTTTTTTTTTTATTTTTAGTGTTATTTAACGGATCTTAGATACTAGACAAACATATCATTTGCTTCACACTTTTTTTAGTCAAGCATTTATGCGTGAATCGTTGTTTGAGTAAAGACCAGTGGCGAATATTTTTGTGTACGTCAAGTCGATTCGGGAAGACTTTTTCAAATGAATTAGGCAGCAACTATTTATTTCTTTTTTTGGGGGGAGGGGAAGGGGGGGAGGGGGCGTGGGCTAATTTTTTTTTCAGGATAAATTTTGGTGACAAGTCGAAATCAATTTTAGCATTATATATAGTGGCAGCTGAGGGTGAAACAAACAAAAAAAATTCAGGGCCAAAAACTGGAAACATTTTTTTTCCCCAAAACAAAATCCATAGCCCACTACTCCTACCCCTACCTTAATGTTTTACACTCAACTATAATAGGTCCCCCGAAAATCAAATTGGTTGCTGCCTTTTGGGTTCGGCAATGCTGCTGCTTTGAGTCTTGATCAGGGGTTAATAAAGTACGTTAATTATTTTTAACAAAAAAAAAAACAGAAAAAATTTGACAACAATTTCTGTAAAGAACTATACTAATAATTATCAAAAATATCAATTTTACTCAAAAAAGTTTCCTCCTTAAATATATACACGGTAAAAATAATGTCCTAAATGCCTAGTTTTGTGTACACTTAACCTACACAAGACCTACATTGACTATCGACTGTGTGTAGATAAAAAAAAATGATTTAAACTACATGTAAACATTGAGTTTTATCAATGGGAACGCAATTGTGTTTAGTTTACGTGTGAGTTACACTAACACAACGCCGAATTTAGGTCAATGTGAACACGGCCTAAATTATGTATAGTAAAGGATTCTACAAACTAATGTAAGATACAGTCACAGAAAATAATTATACTCATAGGTATGTCTGAGTCAGTGACAACTCTACAACAGATGTATCCATCGGTTCGCCATCAATGATGGTGATACATGGATGTGTGCATAATGTATATACAACTCGTCTAAACATCAACCCAACAATGTTAGATTTGTAAATTTGCTTTTGCAATTTTTTTAATCTTCCCTCGCCGGGATTCGAACCCATGCTACTGTGATATCGTGACACCGATTCGCCTGCACTGCAGCCGTCCTGCTAGACCACACGACCACTTGGCTCTACAAAAATAGAGCTTTCGCTGGCCGTGTGTTACCTTTCCTCGTCAGTTTTAATCTAGCGGCATATATTATATGTATCAGTGCGACGGATTTTTATCAATCAGATCACAAGCAGTGATTGTGATACTAGGCTGCAAATACATTCTGAATATACAAATCGTTTTAATAACAGCGCAACAATTTTAGATCTGTTTTTCGCATTTTTTTTAATTTTCCCTAGATTTTCGACCCACTAGACGTTGGATCGACCAAGAAATGCCAGGACTCTGATGAACACAAGAGTTACAATATAAAATATTTGTATCAGCAGCCAAAATTTATGAAGACATGTATTGCATAAATTAGTGGCAATGGTTAATTTTCGATGTTCAATACTAGCAAATACATATAGACATTAAAAAACAAGCAGAACACTGAGGGGAAACTACACACGGATCGCGACCGGGCGTGCCGATTGTGTTAACCACTCATAATTTGCAGACATCACACGACACGTTCCAACAAGCTGAAACATCTTGAGAAGATTTGATGTTCAACCTGGTGTATACACATTAAAATAACGAAACTGTTTTTTAGCGCCTAACTGGCATGTTTTGTCAACCACCCTTGTATCTATGAACGTTTAAACATTTATGTGACGTATATAATTTTTCTGACGTCGGACACTCAAGTAGATCCATGTGTTCGTGGATAGGTTTTTGTGTCCTGTTAAATTGTTCCTTTTAAAAGTTTTGGATTCTCATAAATTCTATGTATAACTTTTGGACTAGTTCGATTTCTGTAATTTATTCTTTCATACTTTTGATTTTTTAACCCTGTCTGCGCTCATTGCCTATGTAAAATTTATAATTGTTTATAATCCAGGTACTTTTGATAACTATTGTATGCACATTGAACGACAAATTTATGTGACGTATATAATTTTTCTGACGTCAGACACTCAAATCAATCCATGTGTTCGTAGATAGTAGATGTTGTTGTGTCCTGTTAAATTGTTATACGATGATGACTGATGTTCCCATATTTTGACTATTTTATTGATTGTGACTGTTTATTTAACGCATCATGTAAATGTAACGGAATTTGATGAGACTGTTATTAAAGTGAGAGGGTTAGCGCTATAGAACCAGGTTTAATCCACCATTTTCTACATTTGAAAATGCCTGTACCAAGTCAGGAATATGACAGTTCTTGTCCATTCGTTTTTGATGCGTTTTGTTTTTTGATTTTGCCATGTGATTATGGACTTTCCAAATTGATTTTCCTCTGAGTTCAGTATTTTTGTGATTTTACTTTTTATGTAACAATGATGCACAATGAAGAATAGGCAAAACTCGTTAACTGATGAAATCAAATGAAGGCAACACACAACTACCGAAGATATTGCTTTTTCTCAAAAAGAAGTGAGACGTCGACAGAGTAAGTGTCTCCTGCTTTGCATGCATCACTCATTCAAAATGTCATTACCCGGAAAAGCCTTAAAGGACTCAATTGGTAAAGTTGACGCAGAAAAAAACTGGCTCTTCTGAAGAAACAAAAGTCTAGTAAAGGGCTTAGTAAGAAAAATAGATAGTCCAATTTCAATGACGATTTATCTCAAAATGATCTGAATTTAATGAGAATTGCAGAATTGACAATGGGCTATTCTAATAAGCTTCAGGTCAGAATAACTTTAACATTTTGTAGTATTTTCTTTGCAACTTATCATGCTTATTATCTTCTCATTTTCCTTGAACAGCGACTTCTTAGTTTCTTTTACGAAATACAAGTAATATCAAGCATAAACAAGGACAATTTTCCATCATTCCCTATAACTACCTTTAAGTTTCTTATCGGCTTGTCTGAAAATATCATTGACAGTAACAACAGATGTATTGATTGAAAACAGGATGGTTGTCTTATCAGAGTTCAGTAAGAAAGGGAGTTTTTTTACACAGTTTATAAATCCTATCTTAATCTTAATAAATCAAATGACATAGAATGACTTTATACAGACGTACTTATAAATATATTATTTCTGTGACTAAAATTGAAAATGGAAATGGGGAATGTGTCAAAGAGACAAAAACCCGACCATAGAAAAAAACAAAAGCAGAAGGTCACCAACAGGTCTTTAATGTAGCGAGAAATTCCCGCAACAAATATATACTAGTTCAGTGATAATGAACGCCATACTAATTTCCAAATTGTACACAAGAAACTTAAATTAAAATAATACAAGACTAACAAAGGCCACAGGTTCCTGATTCGGGACAGGCACAAAATGCGGCGGGGTAAAATTTGTTTATGAGATATCATTCCACCTACTGTATCTTACATTAATTTGTAGGATCCTTTACTATAGATAATTTAGCTGATCTGTAAAAAAAAAAGACGAGGGAAGAAAAACATTTGCGAAAGCAAGCATTTGTATAAACGATGTTTTCTTTCTTTCCTAGAATTTAAGAACAATGCCAAGTACAAAAAAAATAAATATACTCTTTTTTTTCTATATCAAATCAGGATCTTGGTATATGTAAACGTTATAGGGAAAAAAGCAAAAGCAACAACAGAACAAAACATTGCTGAATGTTTCTTAACTTTAAATGCGTCCAAATCAGAATTGGAATTCAGTAAGTATAATTATAACTAGTAGCCATGACTGCAAAGGTCGTTTATTTTAAAAGTACAGGAAAAAGTTTTTACCCATTTTACCTTACAGGAGACAGAAAATGTATATCAAGTTGTTAAGCAATTAGAAGTAACTTAGATAAACTATACAATTTTACCATTCATATAAACGATTCAAACAGACGTCACTGAATGTGAAGAAAACATTTTCAATAAGTTGTATTCTTTGTTAAATCTTGACAATTATATGTACCAAGGTTTGCAATTTTATCATCGTGCATTACTCAATTATCAATATGAAAAATCACTGAATCGTTTAAAAAACTGACATAAAGAAAAATAGTTTTTCTTTAAAAATAGTTTCTTGTGTACAATTTGGAAATTAGTATGGCGTTCATTATCACTGAACTAGTATATATTTATTTAGGGGCCAGCTGAAGGACGCCTCCGGATGCGGGAACTTCTCGCTACATTGAAGACCGGTTTGTGACCTTTTGCTGTCGGGTCGGGTTGTTGTCTCTTTTACACATTCCCCATTTCCATTCTCAATTTTATTAGTCCAGTTTTGAATATTCAACTGCACAATTGACTGTACTAAATTGGTTGTATGATGTCCATGTGTTTGATCATTTTCAGCACTGCTCGCGCCATGAAAAGCAAAACACGGATTTGGTTATACTTTTTGGACCTTTTGGATTATAGCTCTTCATCTTTTATATAAGCTTTGGATTTCAAATATTTTGGCAACGAGCATCACTGAAGAGACATGTATTGTCGAAATGCGCATCTGGTGCAAGAAAATTGGTACCGTTAATCATATTACTACCACTGGGTCGATGCCTCTGCTGGTGGACTATTAGTCCCCGAGGGTATCACCAGCCCAGTAGCCAGTACTTCGGTACTGGCATACTTCGGTACTGGCATGAAAATACGGATTTTTTGTGTTTTTAAAATTTGCTGTTACAAATTGATAGAAATTATTATAAATTAAGGAATGTATCTCCCTCGTGCAAAGCTCTGATTCCTTTCACGGATTTGGCTATACTTTTTGGACCTTTTGGATTATAGCTCTTCATCTTTTATATAAGCTTTGGATTTCAAATATTTTGGCAACGAGCATCACTGAAGAGACATGTATTGTCGAAATGCGCATCTGGTGCAAGAAAATTTGTACCGTTAATCTTATTAACTTCAATTAGATATACGAATATAAGGAATTTAAAAAAGGATTATTTCACTGAACTCAAATTTGCTTGCTTCACATTGGTATTAATATTTAGACACTCATCCCCGCCGCATATTTGCGTCTGTCCCAAGTCATGAGCCTCTATCCTTTGTTAGTATAGAATGCGTTTTTTTGTTTTATCATTTTGCCTCATTTATTTGTCTGGGAGTTGAGTGTTGCGTCCTATTTTGCATAATTTTACACATTTTTGTTGCGGGTCCAGCCGCAGACCGCATCCAGTACGGGATTTTCTCGCTGTGGTGAAGACAAATCGTCTTGGTCACAGTGGCCTTCATCGTTAGACATATTTCCTGTTGTCAGTATAATTTTGTTTAAAATAGTCCTCGCCTACTGACCGTGTATTTGAAATAGCAAACAGACACTGACCTATTATCAAACATACACACGGTTTATATAATTAATACTCTTTAAAGTGTTAAGAAATAAATTTCTGACGTTTCTTGATGTATAAGGAGTGAAATTTGAAAGTGTTGCAGAATAATCCTACATTGTTATGTGGAATGAAATTAATCTCAATCTCCCTTAATTGTAATTAAGTGAAAAACTCATTCGATTTTGAGATGTGCATTATTCGGCAATGAGACAGAAAACTCACCAACACAACATTTAAAAACCGATCTAAATTAAAAGAAGAATAAAAGATGGGAAAACTAAGCAACACGAACCCCGCAAAAACATAAGGGTGATCTCAGGTTATCCGAAGGGTAAAAAGATCCTGCTCCACATGTGGCACCCATCGTGTTGTTCATGTAATAACAAACCCGGTTACTAGTCTAATCGGTAGGTCACATTCATGAACATGGAACTGGATTGTAGTTATGACATTAGAACATATCCGATATCATCTTTAAAACGGATATTCCATAACGGTCAACCAACTCGTGATGGCGTCCGTAAAATTAAAGAAGGGATGATTTCAACCGCATCAATTGGAACTTTTGTTTTAATAGTTTTCTTGTGATAAGAACGACAGCCCGGGAATATCGTTTAGATTTGGAGATATCTACTTCGTATGCAGGCGCTCCTTGAATGTTGCCACATACAAATGGAAAGTTCGCAATTTGAAAGCTGAAATCATCTCTTTTTTCGTTAAATTCTATTTTCAACCGAATTTCATTGTCAATTTATAGATCTAAGTTGAAAAATTAGGAAGACTTTAGGGGAAATGCGCGTCTGGCGTATTTTAAATTATAAGTCTTGTACATTTGATAAATATTTGCTGTATCTGTTGTATTCTTATCTCTAGTTCAATAAGATAGATTTGTTCAACATAGTCATCATATTTTTAATACAGTAACCATTACTGTGCTGACATGAACAATCATTGATTTTGTGATAAAGAATTCAAATCTTGGATAACAACATTTTGAAAAACAGCTATAACAAATATTAAAATCCAACTTCAAAGTTTCCGAGATCAAAACTACAGAACATGAATGTTGACTACTATATTGGATTTCATCAAAACAAAATTTAAGTTAACACTCTTCGGTACGTGATGACCAGTTTCAGAATTCGTGATTCAGCAAAAGACATTCATTAATTTGGAAACTGTATTACAATGCAATTCAAACAAACAAAAACTCGTGTTACACATTTTTGAAATTAATCAAGTTTTCGTACTCTGATGATTAGGTTTATCTAACCGGTTAAGTTTTTTACTTGATCTTAACAAGTTCTAATATGGTATGCAATTTCTATATGAGTACTCACCAAGTAAACCATAATGTTAAAATTATTCACTCTGGTACATCATATATCTACCAGTATCCTACAAGTCTAATAGTATGATAGAATTCCTTTCAAGTCACTGATTTTCTTATAAAAAAAGTTTGAGAGCGGTATTTAATTGTGCCAGATATCACGGGATATGTAATTGATTTTCATAACTATTTCTATTTTATTGACGTTATTGATTTATTTGTAAAATTTTCGATAGACCTTTAATTTGAAGGGGAAAAAAAGATAAATTCCACTAGTATAATTTTTTTAAACCGTTTCAAGTACCTGACTACTGCGGAATTCTAGAAGACAAAATGCGTTTTAAATTAGTTTAACTTGTCAATTAATAAAAATACTTATTTTATATATTTTTAAATATAATAGACGAAAAATGACACTTTTTTGGCAAATGATATAAATAATATAAATCAAGAAATACCAGTCACCTTCTCCATATATAGCACCTTCAAATTTAAATTTAAAAAAGTAAAATCTGCTTTGGTAGTGGTAATTTTTTGTTCGGGGATTCAAACCTATGCACCTGTGACAACAATGCATCGCTAACAGCGGTTTGTTCTACTTTCTAGACATCTAAGCAACCTTTTTTTTAATTTCAAACTATAATCAATATACACATATAGCTTTGGCCTTTCTCGTCATATTTATCTAGGTGTCACTCATCATAAATACCAAGACTAAATTTAGTATATACGCCAGACACGCGTTTCGTCTACAAAAGACTCATCAGTGACGCTCGAATCCAAAAAAGTTAAAAAGGCCAAATTAAGTACGAAGTTGAAGAGCATTGAGAACAAAAATTCCTAAAAGTTTTGCCAAATACAGCTTAATAATGTTCTGTGGCAAAACGATAAAATGCCTATTTTTATCCGTCGTAAAGATGAAAATACCTATCAATATTTTATATGTTGTATATCAACATACACCACATGATAGCCAATGCATAAACAGTGATAACACTTTATATAACGATATCAGTTTGAACTGCATAGTCTTTGACTGAGCATCCGATGGTACAGTGATTGAGCTCTCCATCTCTGTTATGAACACTCAATCTTGCTAATAAAGCCAACAATGGTATAATTAGATGAAATATGAAAGGAAATGTGGCTTATCGTAGATGTGATATCATTGTTACAACAAAAACATAGACTTTTTAAACAGGAAATAAGTATAAAAATAATATAGAACAACAAGAATAATTCAAAATGGAGAATTCCATAAATATTGACAAAATCAAATGTCATCAACCATCGGAATGAATGAAAAACAACTGCCATATTCCTGAATTGGTACATGCATTTTCTAAAAAAAAAATGGGTTTAATCAGCGACTATACTGCACTAAAAAAGAAAAGAAAGGCAGATCACTAGTGAGGAATTGTCTCTTTGGTAATCATACCGCACCTTCTTTTTTAATTGTAGAAATGATCTGCTATTCCCACATTGCCAATGAAAAAATGAAACATTTGTTCCCTCCCAGTCTCAAATCTTGGACATCTTCCATCAACATTTTTCATAACTACAACCAGATGTATGAACATAGATGTTCGATAATAAAATTCAAAAAATATGATTTTAACATACGAAAGCCGAATCAGAATACAGTTATTCAAATAGGAACTATTGGATTATTGTGAAGTGTTTCCGCGAGGACAAAATACCGAATCATTAATAGTTGTTTACTGACTGATATCACCTTGTAAAATACCAAAAAAAAAACAGCATATTAATGTCAGTATTGCAAAAAAATATACTGTAGTATGTGTTTTACTTATCTGATATGTTTTTATTGACATTTCCATCATATACTGTCAAGACTAAAACATTGTGTTTTCATATATCTAGGTTTTGTTTTATAGGAGAAAAATACAATATCTTGATCATTGATACGCTGGTATTAAAAAACAACAGCCTTAAATGGAAATCAATATTTTCAAGATAATAGAACTGCTATGGGTACCAAAGTGGCTCCGTTTTATTAAACTATATTTAAGGGCAAATTAGAAAAATTACACTTAAATTATTCTATCTAAAAATCGTTTTCCTCGTTTAGATTTATAGGTCACATTCATGAAAGGGAAGGGGATTGTAGTTACGACGTAAGGAACATATCCGATATCATCTGTGAAACGGTTATTCCATAACTTCACCATTCGAAACTCTTGGTTTAATAGCTTCCTTGTGATCAGCAAACCTCTATCAAAAAAGCATGATAGGAAATACAAGCACGGGAATATTGTATCAATTGGGAGATATATACCCCGAATGCAGGTGCTGCTGAAATTTTGCTACTTAGAAATGGAAAGTTCACAATTGGGAAGCTGAAATCATCTTTTTTACCGTAAAGTTTTGTTTCCAACCGACCCGCATTGTCAATTTCAAGATGCAATTCAAGATATGAGGCCGACTTAACTGTATACTTTATATCTAGTTCGATGGGATAGATACGTTCAACATAGAACATCATCTATATAGCGGAAAGTAAAGATTAAGGATATTGCTAACTTCTTATCTTTCTTCCTAAGAAGTCCTGTTTGAATTCACCCTCATAATAATAAAGAAACAAGTCGGCACGAAGAGGGTCACAATTGGTTCAAATTGGAATGCCAAACAGTCTGTTGAAAAACACGTTCTCCAAACGTAACAAATATGTTGTCAATCAAGAAATCAAGAATCTTGATAATGTCAGTTTTAGAGAATTTTTTGTTTGAATCACAGTGATCCTTAACAAGGGAGGATTTATTCCTCCCTAAGATATAAATCCTCCCTAAGATATAAATCCTCCCTAAGAGAAGATACTTGTATCTACGTTGGCCATTCTGTTTTATGAAACAAAGCAATACCAACTCTTTCAATTTGTCTTTTAGTTTGGAATGTGGAATACTTCTGTACAGTGTAGAAAAGTCAAATGTGTTAATACTATTGCAAGATGAAAGGGCGTTAGATTTTATGTACTCTAAAAGATCTTTTGAATATTTTTAGTATCCACATCTGATTCACGCCACCTCAAGCATAGGAAGTTTCACAATTACTTTGAAACCCAGCTTTGATTGCTGATAGAATAGATGTTAATAGTTTAGAAAGAGGTTTCGTGGAGTACTATGAAGACCCAACAATATACCGTTGTTTGTAAGGACACTTATGTATAAAAAAAGAAGATGCGGTATGATTGCCAATGAGACAACTATGCACAAAAGACCAAAATGACACAAACATTAGCAATTATAGGTCACCGTACGGCGTTCAACAATGAGTTTAGGTATCCAACACAGTGATGGAGTATCCAGTTCTCCATCTTTGGTTGAAATTCGAAAGGAACATAGAACAGACATATGATTATCCAGGATGTCCTCTTTGGTAAGTGTTGTGAGGGTATATGTTGAGGTCCAAAGTGAATTGTCAATACCTAACTCATTCATCAAGCAGTTAATGTAATGATTTTTACACCAAAAAAAACCATGTTCAACAGTTGAATAGAATTCCAAAATCTAAAAAAATCTCCGAGCAGCCTTTTCCTCGAAGGCCTCTTGGCCAAAGGAGAAATTTATCTAAGATGCCCCTGCTGGTGGAGATTTATTTCCCCAAGGGTATCACAATCAGGGATGTACATATATATATACACCCCAGTTCTAGTGTTATACTTTTATATATATACTTTATAGTTTCTATTTTTGAAACACGTGTAAATTTAATAGATCTATTGTTACGAATAACAATAGATTCTGACCACAGTCTGTGACAAGCGAGGTTTCTGGAAGCCCCTGCTTCTACACCCCGTTACAATAGAAACTGATTATTCTTTAAATAGCATGAACATAAGAAATTACGACTAGTGTCCACTTCAAATTGTTTCAAGATATTAAAAAAACAATATTTTAGGAAATTCCAATAGCGAAAAAAAATGCAAAGAAAATCTTTTAATAACTTCTTTGCTGAAAGCAATATTTTTTATCCCAGTCATATGTCTCTATTTAAAAAAGGGGGAATCTAACTCTCGGAACCCCCTCGTTATCAAGTGGCCGATCCGGGGAAGGGGTTCCGTGGGTTGGACCCGATTTAAAAGATCAATGTTTTGACTGTTTGGAACCCCACCCCCTTTCTGAGTTGGGAACCCCTAGCTGGATCAGTCGCTGCCCCAAAAAGAGAGAGTTACGAAATATCAAATCTGTATCTTTGTAATGTTGAGCGTGTCTGGTATAAAGGTAATCGGGTTTCTATTGCAGACACACTTATCCCTTTGTAGGTCCGAATATGAATCAATAGTTATTCTCGAGATGAAGAGGATATGGTGGGGGGATTGGATTTTTTCCCCTGTAAAACCGTTAGATAAAAAATATAGTTATGATTACTTCAATTAAATTGATACCGGTAAGTACTGTGGGTAATAGTATTGCCTTTATCTTTGTCTCTTCTTCCAAATCCAACGCTTGCCAAAAAATGTCGTCCATCTCATACCCTTCCATATTGACAACTGCATACAAGGAGCATGGCGTATTTTTTGTATGTAATATGAATACACGATACGATCAACCTTGACCTGCTGATCCATATTAACCCATGGATTTAATTGGAATATACAAAACAACCTTGACATTGGTAAAATATACTCACTTGTCAAAGTTTGAACGAAGATAACCAAAAAAAGTTACTAGGGGGGTTTCATGTAATAAAAAAATCTTATAAATCATGGTTTGATGTATCAATAAAATATATGCTATCAAATTTTTTTTTATGTAATCATCAATAATAACAATATAGAGTTTAGAATGGGGTGTAAGTCCGGCCGACGGGGTTTCTTATCCAGACACGCCTTTCCCTCGGTGTTTAACTATTACATAAAGGCACGTTTAGAGAGCATTGAGTTTTGTTTTATTTGATAAAGTTAATGATTTGGGATAAAAGCATAGACCACAACTTAACTGTATCTACATAAGAAAATGCCTATACCAATTGTAAGGCAGGTATATGACAGTTTTTATTCATCCGTTTGATGTGTTTCAGCTTTTGATTTTGACATTTCTGTTTTGAACTTTCCTCGAAGTTCTGTATTTTATTTTACTGTTTATTAAGCGATGTTAGCGAACAATTAGTATTGTAAAAGTAATTGACATATCATTCGTGTCAAATATGCCCAACAACGTTAGATCTTCTTTGCACATTTTTGTTCTTTATCAGCGGGATCATCATGACATCAACGCCTGCATGCAGTTTGTCCAGTGCGTTCATCCTTGTTTTGTACAGCGGATTATGTCTATTGTCAGGATAATTTATTGATATTGTTTGATTTTCAAATCGCTTGTAACAAAATTTGGCATTACAATGTATTTATTAGGTGATCTTTACATATATCACTTGATTGGCCTCACAATAAGAAAAACATACAAATTACTTCTTTTACTACTATATTTCTCATTCATATCACATTAATATGAAAATTGAAAGATATAGAAAACTTCAAACAAGGACATTTATGTACGTCAAGGTCTGATCCGCTCAGATAAAGGCAATGGTATTTTCCTTTCTATTTGGTTATGTCAAGAAAACGGTGAACATTTAAAACTAATCAAATGTTCTTTTTATATATTTTTTTTATAAAAACTATAAATATAAAAAGGGATACTGAAGTTTTCAAAATCTATACGATTTACAAAAACAACTGATAATAGCGGCCCGTCTGGGAGAGAGGTGGACTTCATAACATAAAAATTAACAAGACGAGAATCAATACTTGAGAATTGTTAAAGTGTTATAGACATAGGGAAAGTTAAGTATGTTACTTTTGAAAAGTATGTAATATCAATAACAGTTGTTTTGTATCATCAGTGACGCTCATATCAAAATATTTATATAGCCAAATAAGTACAAAGTTGAAGAGCATTGAGGATCCAAAATTCCAAAAAGTTGTGCCAAATACGGCTAAGGTAATCTATGCCTAAGAAAATCCTTAGTTTTTCGAAAAATTCAAAGTTTTGTAACAGGAAATTTATTAAAATGACCACATTAATAATATTCATGTCAACACCGAAGTGTTGAATACTGGGCTGGTGATTTCCTCGGGGACGAAATGTCCACCAGCAGTGGCATCGACCCAGTGGTGTAAATAGTTATCAAAGGTACCAGGATTATAATTTAGTACGCCAGACGCGCGTTTCGTCTACAGTGCTCACAGAGGAGCTATTAAAACATGAGCTCCAAATAGTGAAGTTGAAATCATCCCTTCGTAAATTTGACGGATGCAATCACGAATTGGTTGACATTTATGGAATATCCGTTTCACAGATGATATTGGATATGTTCTTTATGTCGTATAAACAATCCCATTCCCTTTTAACGAATGAGACCTACCGAATTAGCCTATTTACCGGGTTTTTAATAACTGCTGAGATTATGTTTCGCAGGTCTTTCAAAAGAAGTCAATATATAACGTGAACCAAATACTACTTGAATGACAAATTGCTTATTTATGATACAAATGTCAAGATGTCTGGTGTAGGAGGAGACAGAACTCAATTGAAATTCTCTAAATGTCTTCTAAATAACTGATTTGATGTCGACATCACAAAACTTTCTTTGTAAACACTCATTTAATGACTCGTGGTTGTTGGACCTTGATTTTAGAGGACACTTGGTTATATCAGTCTCAATTCCTGTGAGGTTTCAATCAATATTCACGATTTGTCCATGTTGTATTAAGAGAGCATTACCTGTGAAATTCAAATGAACCATTTTGATGCAAATTCACAACCTTTATTTATGTTATACATGTTCTAACATGAATACCAAAATATATGTTAAGAACAAAAGAAACAATGCATTGGCTCGCTATAATTTATCAGCATTTTAGTACGGCTATGGACCAAATGCAATTAGCCATCGAGATGCCCTCAGAAGACTGTCATATAAACCGATATAAACCAAAATATAGATATACGAGTCATCAAAATAAACGATACACGATTTTGTTTTCAAATCAAAGATGAAACTTTCCTTTTATAGGATCAATATTGAAGATAGTAATATTTAATAACCATGGAAATACAAATCTGTTTTTAAAAAAATATATGATTTCATGACGTCATTTGACGAAATTAAAATTTTTGAACAAAATTTTCATAAAAGGACAATTTTAAAACAGATGTTCCAACTAATAATGCCAACCTCTCATTAAAAGGTGGAGACAATGTTTGTCATCATTTTTTTTTAATTCAAACAGGTTCTTCGTTTCAATGTAAGGCAAAGTTCGGACTCCCGAGAAATCGTTAAAATGTATACATAATCAATTGATTTACCATAGACAGTATGTGTAAAGTGAAATTAAAAAAATACGATAACGATATTAAAACTAATCCTAAATGCTCCAAATATATAGTGTGGTGATTTCGTATCAAAAGCATTGATTTGAGATGAAAAAATATTTTTATTGCAATTTTTTTTAATTTCAAAAAACACTTTTTTTTACCAAATAATAAAAAAAAACCATTAATAAAACCCATTTGTTACAACATGAACATAACTTGACTAGCATATTTGAAAATTCATTTAGTACTTAGAAAATCAAAATAACTTCACCGGTACTCAAGGAGACATTCATCAAACCATTTTTGGAATGACTGTTATAAAAAAAGGCAGAGATGAAGCTAACAACACGAGAAGTGGACTTCTGAGGCCAAAATCAATACTTAGAGTGGGAGAATAGAATGTCCGCACCATGTACGAAGTAGGAAAAAATGCACAAATTGAAAAAGAAATGTTGAACTATAACATCGATATACTGGGAATAATTGGATGTAGGTGAACAGGTTATGGGTCAGTTACAACAACAAATGTACAGAAGATAGTATACTCTGGGAGAAAAGATAATATCCACAGAGAAGTTGTAACCATCATAATGAATAAGCAAGTCAGCAAAGCTCTGATTGAATGGAAACATATAGATGAGAGAATAATAACAGCAAGATTTCATTCAAAATATGATAAACTTACTTTGATTCAATGATATGCACCAACTAACGAAGCAGACATTGATACTAAAACCCACTTCTCTGAAAAGCTAAGAAGTGTAATGGAAGGAGGGCACGCCAATGATGTCTTACTGGTTAATGGAGACTAGAATGCATAAGTAGGTAATGCCAACAACGGAGTGGAGAGAATAATGGTAACAACAGATGTGGAACTTGTATTGAAAACGGAAATCTACTGATTGAATTGTGTGGACTAAATGATCTGGTCTTTGGTGGTACAATGTTCCAGCACCAAGAGATATATAAACTTACATGGGTATCGCCAAACAGGAGAGACAAAAATCAAATTGAACATCTAATGATAAATGGCAGATGGCGGTATTCACTATACGATGTATCTGTAAAAAGAGGGGCAGATTGTGGAAGTGACCACTACCTGATTATTGCATAATACAATTGAAGCTCAAGAAAGCTCCGAAGATGAAGGAGCTGAGCAGGAAAACAGCAATTATTTGCGTTTAAATTTTCAGTTGTTTATTCCATTTTTAAAAAACACTGCCATACCAATGAATGAATTAAATTGCTCGATTCTCATTTGAATCTCTTGAATTGTAAATATTTTGTCTTTATCGCTCCATGCTCACTTGTTTTTAGTATTTTGATAAATTGGCATTGGATGAAAATTACATTAAAATATTATAAACTAGTAATAGTTATCAAAAGTACCAGGATTATAATGTTATACGCCAGACGCGCGTTTCGTCTACATAAGACTCATCAGTGACGCTCAGATCAAAATAGTTCAAAAGCCAAATAAATACAAAGTTGAAGAGCATTAAGGATTCAAAATTCCAAAACGTTGTGCCAAATACGGCTAAGGTAATCTACTCCTGGGGTAAGAAAATCCTTAGTTTTTCGAAAAATTCAAAGTTTTGTAAACAGAAAATTTATAAAAATGACCATATAATTGATATTCATGTCAACACCGAAGTGCTGACTACTGGGCTGGTGATACCCTCGGGGACGAAACGTCCACCAGCAGTGGCATCGACCCAGTGGTGTAAATAGTTATCAAAAGTACCAGGATTATAATTTTATACGCCAGACGCGCGTTTCGTCTACATAAGACTCATCAGTGACGCTCAGATCAAAATAGTTCAAAAGCCAAATAAATACATAGTTGAAGAGCATTAAGGATTCAAAATTCCAAAAAGTTGTGCCAAATACGGCTAAGGTAATCTACTCCTGGGGTAAGAAAATCCTTAGTTTTTCGAAAAATTCAAAGTTTTGTAAACAGAAAATTTATAAAAATGACCATATAATTGATATTCATGTCAACACCGAAGTGCTGACTACTGGGCTGGTGATACCCTCGGGGACGAAACGTCCACCAGCAGTGGCATCGACCCAGTGGTGTAAATAGTTATCAAAAGTACCAGGATTATAATTTTATACGCCAGACGCGCGTTTCGTCTACATAAGACTCATCAGTGACGCTCAGATCAAAATAGTTCAAAAGCCAAATAAATACAAAGTTGAAGAGCATTAAGGATTTAAAATTCCAAAAAGTTGTGCCAAATACGGCTAAGGTAATCTACTCCTGGGGTAAGAAAATCCTTAGTTTTTCGAAAAATTCAAAGTTTTGTAAACAGAAAATTTATAAAAATGACCATATAATTGATATTCATGTCAACACCGAAGTGCTGACTACTGGGCTGGTGATACCCTCGGGGACGAAACGTCCACCAGCAGTGGCATCGACCCAGTGGTGTAAATAGTTATCAAAAGTACCAGGATTATAATTTTATACGCCAGACGCGCGTTTCGTCTACATAAGACTCATCAGTGACGCTCAGATCAAAATAGTTCAAAAGCCAAATAAATACAAAGTTAAAGAGCATTAAGGATTTAAAATTCCAAAAAGTTGTGCCAAATACGGCTAAGGTAATCTACTCCTGGGGTAAGAAAATCCTTAATTTTGGGGACAATTTTCGTGGTTGGGTTCAAATGCTATTAAAAAGTGCAAAGACTTGTATTAAAACAAATGGCTACGTCTCAAAATATTTTTCAATTTCTAGATCAGCCAGGCAGGGGTGTCCTATAGCCCCCTTTTTATATATATTACAGGCAGAGCCCTTGGCCTGTGCAATAAGGGCAGAAAAAGACATTCAAGGCATTATATTGCCTGGGGAAGAAAATGGGGAGCTAATAGAAACCAAATTAAATATGTTTGCAGACGACACCCAATTATTTAATAAAAATGAAAGTTCTGTAAAAAAATCCTTTGAAATATTAGACAAATATGAAAAGGCATCGGGTTCTAAAATTAATTACGAAAAGACTAAGGGAATAAATATTGGCGCAAATAAACGCAGACGACCTACTTTTAAAAAGATAAGCTGGACAACAGATAACATAAAAACATTAGGTATTCACCATGGTTATAACATTGACAATGACAAAATTTGGAAATCAATATTAGAAAAAGTACAAAATTGTGTACACGTCTGGAAAAGTCGAAAATTGACTTACTCTGGAAAAGTCCTTATTGTTAAAAATTTAATTATATCAGTGTGTGGTTATGAGTTAGAAATAAGAGGTATACCCGAA
Organism: Mytilus trossulus; assembly: GCF_036588685.1. Taxonomy (NCBI): domain Eukaryota; kingdom Metazoa; phylum Mollusca; class Bivalvia; order Mytilida; family Mytilidae; genus Mytilus; species Mytilus trossulus. Next base: position 75,678,683 of record NC_086379.1, read on the forward strand.
AAATACAAAAAAGAATTGAATAAGATAATATGGAATTTTATTTGGGATGGGAAAGTGAATCAAGTAGACCGGAAGGTTTGTTGTTTAGATGTTAAAAAAGGGGGCATGGGAATGGTAAATTTAGATAGTTGGATAGAAAGTAAATATATCAAATCTTTATATTCGATATTACATAAGCCATTATCTAGTTGGAATGCAATAGGTAAATTTTGGTTAAAAAAATGTGATAAGAAATTTGAGGATGAACTATTTCTGTGTAAATGTTCTGACCTTTCAGGTCTTGAAATAAAAAACATACCACATTATTACAGAAGCGCTTTACAGTCGTGGTCAAATTTGACAAAGATCACACAGAGTATATTTAACGTAATGGAAGTAAAGAAACAGCGATTATTTGGAAACTCAAATATTTTATTTCAGGGCAAATCTTTATTTTATTCTTCCTTTTCAAGAAGTCAGATCAAAACTCTTGGTGATATATGGGACGATAATACCAAAGATTTTAAATCGTGCAATGAAATATATAGACAATTAAAAGATAAACGTAACTGTATTTCGGAATATTCACGAATTAAAAGTTCCATACCACAAACATTCGTGCAGATTTTAAAAAATAACGATGATCAACCTTCTTTAAAAAGCAACAAAATAAAAATTTCTGAAAACCTTGAATTTTTAAATCCAGACAATAAAATCATTAATATCAAGGATTTGACATTAAAATATGTTCAATTAAACATTAACATAATTGAGACCCCTAAGTGTCAAACAAAATGGGAACATTTGTATAGCGAGTATATAAATTGGGAAAAAATTTGGCTAAATCTAAGTAAAATGAATATTAATAGAAAAGTTAAAGAATTTCAATGGAAATGTATACACAGGATTATATATACAGAAAACAGACTGAAAATAATGCGCATGTCAAATGGAAAATGTCACTTATGTGATGAAATTGATAATATTGAAACTCTTGAGCATTTATTTTATCAATGTAACAATGTTAAACCATTGATAGAAACGGTTGTTAGAAATTTACAACTTTGTAACTTTATAAACGACGAGGTTCTCGTTGAAAAGGATATTTTATTAGGAATTTGTACAGAGAATTCGAGTAATTTCATTGTTAATGCAATAATACTTTATTTCAAATGGGCTATTTGGAAAATACGTAATAAATGCAAATTCGATAAAATTAAACTGAATGTGCAGTCTGTACAGGTTATGCTAAAAATGCACATGAAAAACGAATTAAAATTTCTTCTGCTACGCTCGGATATAAAGTATATATGCAAAACGAAAATTAAACTCTTTATCGAAAAAATTTAGGAAGATGTACTTAGTTCAACTGCTCTAAACGAAAGGTGTGTTCGATTCCATGTATACTTATCTTATTGTATATTGTGTATAAAGTAGTGAACACTATGTTATTATAACAGAAAGAAAAAAACAGTATCTTTTAATGTAATTATTATTTGAATCTATGTCTGTGCATATTAGTTACATAAGTAAACTACCACATATATTATCCTTCGTAATACATTAGTACTCACCACATGTGCTTTATCCTTTTTTATAATCCATATATATATATATTAAAGAATACTTTCAAATTCTGTTCAATCACATCAAAATTCTTCAAGTCAAGCAATAACTTACTTTCACAATCAAATTTTAATGTATTTCCAGTTTAAATCAACACATGTTTTGTTCAGTGAACCGGATATACGATAGTGATGTTATACAGTGATCTTATCAGGTGGGAAAATCAATTGTAATTAAATATTATTATGTATGTAAAACTATTGTATAAACTCATTTGATATTTTCCCTGGTCAAGTGAGGATGTTAAAAAACAGGGGCCCCTAAGTATGCAACCTGGGCTACTTAGGTATTTATATAACAGGAAATGATTGAATAAAATATTTGTTATCGTTAAAAAAAAAAAAAAAAAAAAATCCAAAAAGTTGTGCCAAATACGGCTAAGGTAATCTACTCCTGGGGTAAGAAAATCCTTAGTTTTTCGAAAAATTCAAAGTTTTGTAAACAGAAAATTTATAAAAAAAATGACCATATAATTGATATTCATGTCAACACCGAAGTGCTGACTACTGGGCTTGTGATACCCTCGGGGACGAAACGTCCACCAGCAGTGGCATCGACCCAGTGGTGTAAATAGTTATCAAAAGTACCAGGATTATAATTTTATACGCCAGACGCGCGTTTCGTCTACATAAGACTCATCAGTGACGCTCAGATCAAAATAGTTCAAAAGCCAAATAAATACAAAGTTGAAGAGCATTAAGGATTCAAAATTCCAAAAAGTTGTGCCAAATACGGCTAAGGTAATCTACTTGATAATATGACCATAAACTGTGAAAATATAAAATTGTGATAAGGTAAAGTATAATGTTGAAATACTTAAATTTCAGGGAAATTTGTGTTCATTATAAAATAAGAAAATCTTGTTGAATTACCAATGAAACAAATCATCACAAGAGACAAACAATGATACAGATATAAACAACTTAAGGGCATCGTTTGACCTTCAACAATGAGCAACACTCATACTGAAACGACAGATCTAAAAACAAAGAATAGGTCAAACAAATTCAAACGAAAAAACTAACCGCCTAATTTATGTACCATAAAATGAACCGAAAACAAATCCGTAGCACATCAACAAATGACAACAACTGAGTTCAGGCTCTTCACTTGGAACAGCCACATTCATATAGAATGTTGCTGTGTTAAACATGTGAGTGGAAAACGTTCTCTCTTCCTAACCTTAGTCAGTGGTGTTATAGTACAATAGGTCCATGTTTTTACAGCATTATCAATCAAACATTAGCAGAGGAAAAATCAAAGCAATTATGAGACTGATTTTATGCATTGATGAAAGTTATCCAGCTTTAGAATGGAATTAAAAGTATATTAATGATTGTCGTAGTAAACTCTAATATTATGACGTAGTATACGACAATGTTTTGTAAACTTTTGATCGTCATTCATGAAATTTTCTTCCAGTGCTTATTTTTGTGCTTTTTAACATTTGTGTACCTTTCGTGTTCCATCGAAACATAATTATATCCGTATATTGAAAATAATTAAACAAAGAATGCAGTGATTTGTTTTAAAAAAGAAAACCACATAAAAGAGGGAAGAAAGATACCAAAGGGACAATCAAAATCATAAATCGAAAATAATCTGACAACGCCATGGCTAAAAAATAAAAAATAAGCAACACGAACCCCTACAAAAACTAGGGGTTATATCAGGTGCTCTGGAAGGGTAAGCAGATCCTGCTCAACATGTGGCACCCGTCATGTTGTGGTTGTTATAACACATCCGATAAAAAGTCTGTTCCATAGGTCACATGCATAAAAAGGAAGGCGATAGTAATGACGACGTAAGGAACATATTCGATATCATTTGTGAACGGTTATTCCATAACGGTCAACCATCTCGTGATGGCGTCTGTAAAAATTTACGAAGGGAAATTTACCTAACATATGTTCAAACCGAAATAATTGGACGACATTGGATGCTTTGGATGAACAAAACACCAAAATTTTACCAAGAATAAAAAGTGAAATTTATTCATTCTTTGTCACTAAAATATCAAAAAACAATTATAAAACTGTTAGTATAAAAGGACAAAGCATATATCGTATATAATGACTGACGGACATGCACCAGACACTCAACACGACTTATCTTATCGTCGTGTCTCAAAGTAAACTTTTTGACACTAATTCAAATCAGTTAATTTTCAAAAAATGCTAACAAACACAAAATCACTTACACAAAGTAACCACAAAATATGAAAAGAAACAAAATAACTAAACTGTTATGTAACATTGTTAATCAAATTTACCTTTAAAATTAAGAAAGGATACAAGAAGACTTTGTTTGTTACAACACTAACACATAAAATAATAAGTTTGTTTACCTGATATTTGTACAAGAGAACACTGAGTGAATGAAAGAACTAAGCCTTAGCTATCTAAAACTATTGTGCTTTATTTACACATTTTTGCTGTTTTTGTCAATAGGAACAAGTGTCATAGTTGTGTTAAACTTTATTGATTCAATTCTATAAGTGCAAGTTATCTAGTATATAACTAATGAACTATATGTTATGAGTATTTAAGTATGCACACATGTGTGCTAACAACAGAAATGCTCATTAGACAAAAAAGGTATACTAGTAACTGTATCATGTTACTAAATTACTCTTGTCATATTTATTCACGAACTTTTACGTTTTGGCTGAAAAATTTAAATATTGGCCCAGATTGTGGTTGCAAGAAAAAATTATAAAGTACCAGTTTTGTACTAAAATTAACGACAAGTTTAAATCAATGTTAATTCTTAGCTAAATGTCTAGAAAGAACGGATCAAACAACCGTTTTCTCTCTGGATTTTTATTGATTGACGGTAAAAAATCAAATCTAACGGACGTTTCTTTCATTGTTTTTCTATTGACAAATGTCCCAACTAGCTCTGTTCCAGCAATTTTGAGCAATATTTGTCCCTCGACAAATTCTGGCCACATTCCATTTGGCGGAGAAACAATGATGGATCCATGTTTCGTGCAACTTTCATCTGTAGTGTAGAAAGGGTTCTTTTTAGTACTAATCATGAAATGCCATTCAAGTGGACCATATTTTTCATCTGACAAAAAATCTGGTGCCACATCAATACTTTTAGTTTGTCCAATATGAACTTCTTCATCAATTTCGAAAAGTACGTCAAATAGACTATTACACATTTCTATTCCTCTGCGGTTAAATTTTTTCCCAGGATCATGAATACTTGGATCAAATTTCATGGAAACACCCACGCCATATGTATAATTACAAACTCTTGATGATACAACATGTGGATTGTGGCCATATATAACAGCCCCTTTTAACACTGAAAGAGACCCGTCTAATGGTATAAAAATCTCTAACGATCGGAATTTCTTTTTAATTGCATGTTGTAATGTGTTGGCTTCTGAAAAACCACCTGCCATCATAATTGCACTTACATCAGAACATCTTTCATGTTTCAAAATGGATACCACTTCATCGATGATATTTCGTATGGTCTCAGAAAAAAATATTTCAACTAAAGATCCTGCAAAAGATAATTTGTCTCGTTTAAGTCGTACAGTTTCACCAAATCTTGAACTTGCAATAGCTGTTGGAACGTCTGATTGTTTCATATCAAGAAACAATTCAATCAGACTTAAAGGCATGCGAATAGTTAGTGATTCCTCCTCTTCTACTCTAAACATTTTTTTCTTTACTTCAAAATCTCTCAGTAGTTGCAAGAAATCATCTCCGTGTTTATTTTTAAACTGTTTCATAACTTCCTTTCCGAAAAGTTCTTTAAGCATATTTAAGAACTGTTTGTTTATGCATTCGCCTCCCCATGGACCACCACATTCTCTATGTATTATTTTAAGCTCGCCGTTCTCTAAAACTTGTTGAGCAGAAATGTCTACGGTACCACCTATAGTATCAAAAGTTAAAATAAATTATAGAACTGGACAAATTATTGTAAAGAATATGTAAATATACGAGTATAGAAATATGTATTACTGTTGTGATCTGATTCCTTGTTCTATTGTCTTCAAAATAAAAAAAATACGTTTTAGCCACGTGTCACATTATCCTCAAAAGATTGATGAAGAAATTGTCGAAATAAACGTTTTTTTACAAATTTTAGTATGAATCTATTTACTGTGACCTTTTCCTTTAACTACTGACCCAAAAATTATACCACCAAAATATGGTCTGAATGTCAGTCTATGAATAACCGTTAACCTTCAAGCACCAATACTGGTCTTATTCATCCTTTGAGACAAGATCATACCGAAATTGATAAAAAATTGAGTTTATCAAAATCTGTTATGACATAGACCTTTGACTAATTTAAATCAAAAGCATAAGAACAGTTACCATATCCCCTGTGGTGCGACTTTTGGAAAAATAAAAGAAATTGTTAAATTTTCATAATAGTACCTCCAGCATCAACAACAATAAACTTTCGACCCGGATCAAAAGCTTTCAATATGAATGCACCATTTTCTCCAACTAACTTATCAACAGGTAGAAGTCTTGCGTAAACAGATACAGCTTCAGGTTCATATACCATAATAAACTTGTCACCTTTGATTCCAACCTAAAAAAACCAAATCTATATGAAATATATTTCAATATGTATATTTTATTGTGTATCATGTTTATGGATAATTATAAATATGAAGCTTACTCTTACCAAGTAACAAATTTTTAGTCATATTTTATTAATTTTTTTTTATCAAAAACTATACTTCTGCTAATACGGGTGACTTGTGTGTCTTTACTACCCATAAAGGTAAGTATATAAGCTTAATATTGTTCATTATTATCGTGGTATTTGAACTGCTCATACATTTTCATTTATATTAAACAAACAAAGAATTTTATTTTTATACAGACTGATATCACTAACAATTCAGGTAAAGCTAGGTAAGAGAAAGCCTAGCCACCATAGGGTGACAAACGATACAAGAGAGACATTCAAACTCATAGATCGAAATTAAACTGACAATACCGTGGCTAAATAAGAAAAAGAGAACAGACAAACACATATACACAAAACACAACATGGAAAAATTAAAGACTAAGTAACATGAACCCAACTAAAAACATGGGGTGATCCGTTGCTTCGAAAGATCAAGCAGATCTTGCTCAGCATGTGGCACCCGTCGTGTTGCTCAAGTTAGTTCAAAACAGTCAATATGTCTCATTCGGTAGTCACATTTTTTGAAAAGGTATCGGGGTTGTAGTAATTAGGAACATATCCGCTATTATCTGAGAAACGGATATTCTATAACGGTCAAGCAACTCGTGATAGCGTCCATAATATTTACGAAGGGATTGTTTCAACTTCACCATTTTGAACTCTTGGTTTAATAGCTTCTCTGTGGACAGCAACCCCTATCAAGGAAATCATGATAGGAAAATACAAGCCCGGTAATATTTACTTTGACTGGAATGCTGCCCCAAGATTTCCCAGGTTAAACATAAAATTCTTATTGTTTTAAAGTGCAATTCGCTAAGATGTTTTTGGAATCGTAGTTTATACTCAAACTTATTTTTGTGTGTGTTAATGGGTAGCTTTTGATAAGACTTTATTGTCAAAACTTCTTAGGATCCCTGAAACTCTTCAAATGAAATGTATTTACCTATTGTTGTTATTTCAAAACTGTAATACCGAACTCAAAATTATATTCGGGTTAATTTGTTTGAAAAAAGTTACAAGTGTTAAAGTTTTTAAAAAAAATCTTTTTGTACCAATTTAAGGTGACCCACGGTAGCTCGCCCGCGTCTAAAGTGCGGCTTCGCGATGAAAATTTCACCTACGTTTGATTTTTTGCGTTTAAATGGCACGTAAAGACTCCTCGCTACCAAGTATTTCCTGGTATCTGGTTTTATTTTGACGTTCCTCGTCAAGTCGTTTTTTTCGGAGAGAGAAAATACAAATATATGTGAAGCTTAAGCTAGTGTAGTATCAAAGCCTTCTGTACCGTTATATACAATTTCGGGGATTGTTTAAATATAGTTTACCGTTTCAGCTGATTCTCTCATAAACTGTTTGGCAGAATCATTCCAGATTGCTGGTACCGACACTACCCAAAATATGTCTTCGACCGTTCCAAGCTTTCTCCAATGCATCTGCTGAATAAAATGATCTTTCAAAAAGCCAATAGCAGCAGAAAAAACAGCTTTTGCAGATATACTTTTTCCTTCAACATCTAGCAATTCAAAATCTTCTCTGATATCCTGTCAAAAGATTTGAAACACTATTCGATGCTGTTTGAGAAGAACTGCAGGATTTCGGGCGTTAAGAATTTGTTCATGAATTTAAAATGTTCATTTACAACTCGTGTTTAATATATGACACTCAATTTCTCGCAACAACAAATAAGATATGAATTCAGCGCATTCACCTTTCTCTAAACATACTATGCTCAAATATCTCTACTAACTGAAGGTGTAGATGTATATATGTTTACACAAGGAAATGTCTTAATGATTGAAGGAGGAAATACAAGGAAAAATGTTGACTAAAACAACAATGACTTAAAAAAAAAAAAAAGGACAAACAACTGTTATTGCCGCCATTAGTCTACGATATAAAGTTTAACGATTGACCAATTTTACTCAAGATGGTAAGTATACGGTCTGACAATGTACAAACTAGTACAATAAACAGCTGCGCAATGATCGCATGATACGCCCGACCTCTTGTGTGGAAGTTTTATGCAATAATCATAAATAGTTTCTGAGAAAGTTTTAAGCAATAACCATATATTGTTTTTGAGACACGGCGGGACATGTGAAACCCCCAACCCTGTTTGGTTTTTTTAACAAAAAACTAAATATCACTTAAATAAAATTTTGAATCAAAATCAAAAAGTATACAGATCTTTAGATTAATATAACAAAGAAGTGTGTAAAGATTAAAGCAATAATCATAAATTATTTTTGAAATACGGCGCGACATGTAAAAAAAAACTCCCCTGTTTAACAAAATACTCAATAACTCCGAAATAAAGTTTTGAATCATCACCAAAAAGTATACAGATCGTTAGATTAATATAACAAAGAAGTGTGTAAAGTTTTGAGCAATAATCATAAATTATTTTTGAGATAAGGCACAACATGTAAAAAAAACCTCCCCCTTTTTTACAAAATACTCAATAACTCAAAAACAAAATTTTGAATCATCACCAAAAAGTATACAGATATTAAGATTAATATAACTAAGAAGTGTTTAAAGTTTTAAGCCATACTCAAGAATTGTTTTTGAGATACGATGCGACATGCGAAAAAAAACACCCCTGTTTTAGTTACAAAGTGCCGTAACTCAAAAAGTTTTAAATTTTATTTTCACCAAAAAGTATACAGATCATTTGACCATCATAAGAAACAACCATTTTAAGTTTCATGAAATTTGGATAAGTCGTTCTCAAGTTACGTTGCGACATGTTTACGCCGGACAGACAGACAGACGGACAGACAGACAGACAGACAGACAGACAGACAGACAGACAGACAGACAGACAGACAGACAGACAGACAGACAGACAGACGGACGGACGGACGGACGGAAGGACACCGAACATTTGTATACCATAATACGTCCCGTCAAAATTTTGACGGGCGTATAAAAAAGAAATTGCTTCCATTCACAGGATCAAAATCCAAAATAATGAGACATTACGGATTCAAAATTACATACACTAAACATTTTTTCACATTTTTTCTTCTATTGAATTGTAAGCCATGGATTTGTATTTGTTGGTATGACATTTAAAATTCAACGTTTGCTGATAATTTGCATCGAAAGACATATCCATTTCTATGTACCAACAATCCGGCAGATCCTGCATACGGAGTGTATCTCCCAATTAATACGATATTCACGTGTTTTTTATTTCCTATTATGCAATCATCGTTCGTAAACTTGTACAATGCTTTCACGATTTGGTTGACCGTAATGGAATATGCGCTTCACAGATGATAGCGGATATACTAGTATTCATAATGTCGTAAATATAATCCTGTTCTCTTTTCACGACTGTGACCTGTTGAATTAAACTTTTGCTACCTTGAGCAACACGCCAGGTGCCACATTAGAGGCAGGATCTGCTTACCCTTCCGGAGCACCGAGATCAACTCCAGTGTTTAATGGATTTTGTTGTTGCCTAGTCTTGGTTTTCTATGTTCTCATAAGTGTACTATTGTTGTTGGTTTTTTTTTTTTGTCTTTTCCTTTTTTAACTTATAGGTGTTGTCAATATAAAAAGAAGATGTGGTATGATTGCTAATGAGACAACTATCCACAAAAGACCAAAATGACACAAACATTAACAACTATAGGTCACCGTGTAACACAATTTGTGTTCCAATTTACTAGTTACATAATTAATACAATTTCAAGTACATGAAATTGACCCTTACAGACATTTATCGTTCATGTATTATAATTGTTATATAATTGCATTGCGCAGATGTTGATAACATTGTCAACTGATCATCTTAGTACATGTATTACTTAATAGCTAGACTACTCTATACAACGGTTGACATTTATGGCCAGTTTTGACAGTTGATGGATTGCCTCTCTGAACTATATAAGACCCAGCTTTGGACTGGAAGAAAGAACAGATCGGTACAACAGATTGGTACCGGAGATTCCGCCAAGGTCTCCCCCTCGTGGGTAGGCTGGAACTCATGCGCTTTATATTCAAGCGTATTATATCAAGACTGAACAATTATACCACTACAAGATCATGTGCCCGTGTGACAATTTATTGAACATTCGAACAATTCAACTTTAAAGACAGTTTGTGAACATTCGAACATTTGAACTTTAGAATCTTTCTTGACTTTGTAATTACTTAAAAGAATATATTTTTACTGTTAATGACTTCGTTACAACCGTGCGGCCTTCAACAATGAGCAAAGCCCATACCGCATAGTCAGCTATAAAAGGCCCCGATAAAACAATGTAAAACAATTCAAACGAGAAAACTAATGGCCTAATTTATGTAAAAAAATGAACGAAAAAAAAATATGTAACACATAAACAAACGACAACAACTGAATTACAGGCTCAGTTTATTTTCGACTTATGAGTTTGAATGTCACTCTGGTATCTTTCGTCCCTCTTCTCATTGACTTTAACAATTAAACATGTACTTTGTACATACATTATATACGTTGAAAGCTTTAATATCATTACGGCCACGGACGGTTGAAACGAACGAGTCGAATACCGGTATGTTTATATATATATGTTACAGTAAATAGGTGAAATTAGGAATTACACGTAATTACTAAACATTTCAGTAAATACCTGTAATTACTAGCCAATTTAGTAATTACATGTATTTACTAGTTGTTTCAGTGATTACTGGTAATTACTGATTTTTTTCGTCAATTTTACAGCTATTTACTAACTTGATGTTTTTGTTTTAAAATCAAAAACATAATTCAAGATACCAAATAAGAAAGTAAAGGGGTAGGGATTTTAAGGGAGCTTACCTAAGGATGTAGGAATATAAGGCACATCAAAAGTGCATACTCTTTAGTGTTTGTGAATTGAAACTGGAAAACGGTTGTTTTATAGGCCTTGAAACTCCATAAATATATGCATGCAAGACAATGATATCAATCTAAAATTGATTTTCATAATTTTCTTAAACTAAAATCTCAATCCTGCACTGTGGTTTAAAACTTTAAAATAACTTTTGCCAAATATCCTGGATTTCTACCAAACTTGGACAGAAGCTAAATGTTTATGATCATAAGATAAAATCGAAAGTAAAGTTTGTAAAAATCATTTTTTTTCTATATTACTTATAAACATGATAAATGGACTAGTTTTGTTCCCAGTTAACATTAAAACAGTTAACATTAATATAAATAAAATTGAGAAGGGAAATGGGGAATGTATGAAACAGACATCTACCCGACCATAGAAAAAACAACAGCAGAAGATCATCGACAGGTCTTCAATGTAACGAGAAATTCCCGCACCCGGATGCGTCCTTCAGCTGCATGGTCCCTACACACATATATACTAGTTCAGTGATAATGAACGCCATACTAAATTACATACACTCTGTAGTTTAAGTTTTTAAAACATTAAATTTTATAAACCATCCTGGATGTTTACCCTATGTTGACAGAAGCTTCTTAAAATGTCTTATAGTACTAGTCAAAAGATAGTTACTAGAGGAAAATTTTAATATTTTTTCCATATTTTTGTTGAACCTGCGATTATCAGCAAAAGTAGGCGAGACTATTTGTTCTGCAAAACCCTTACAATTTTGATAGCTTAATACATCGATAACCCATCTCCAGGCAGCTAGGGGTTGCATTGAAGGTCACATGAATACATATTTAATGAGGTCCAAATATTCACTCGCAAGTGCACAACTCATCAACCTGGTTTCTTAGCTAATTTAACAAAATAGAACCCGAGACTGGCTGCTATCAGTGAATTTTAATTTCACTATATCATTTTTATTAATGATTTAACAACAACAACAAAATTATATCTCGATGCTAATGCACATAACAGTTCATTCCAGTTCTTACCTACATAACGTTATCTTATCTTTATAAGGTAATAAGTCTGAATATACTTCAAACTCTAAGTTTTTAAAAAAAGTTCAAACATATTGCTTTGGGAGAATTTTTATTTCTGATTTCCATGTCTGCTGAAATTGGTCAAAAAATATTTGTATAATGCTCAACTTTAACCATTTTGGATTAAAACTAAAGTTACTCTGATTGAACCAAATATTTGAAAGTCCATATTTATTCAAAATATTTTTAATACAAATCAACCATTCAATATTTTAAGAGTACTAACTGATCTTCTAGTTAGTATTAACATAACCTTTGATCATCTGACCATTGTACAACATTGTTTTGGCAGTTAGTAAATAGGTGTAAAAATTCATTTTAAAATTAGTAATTACTGGTAATAACTGGGCCGTTTCAGGAATTACTTGTATTAACTAAGTGCATCGGGGATTACCTGTAATTCCTAAATTTTAGTAATTACATGTAATTCCTAATTTCACCTATTTACTGTAACATATATATCACCGTACGAAATAAATACTACAGTCCAAAAACAGTTTTGAAATTTTGTGTAAGGTTTTCGTTGTGAACAAACTCAATATAGATACCAGGATAGACTTGTATACGCTAGACGCAGATAAAATTGACTATCTTAATCAGGGAAAGGAACATTATTTCTGTTTCTATATCACTTATGTTAAGTAAGATTCTTTAGATAAATTTCGGCATTGTATTTTAAGAATTCTGTACTGTTTTTAAAGTTCATCACGTTTACGATAAGTTCTGTTGAATTTATCAATTCAAATGGAATTTACACGTGTTTTGTTGAGTTTGGTAATACAATGTGATTCAAAAAAATACATACACAAGCCTGCCAATACAGAGGCACAATTGGTGCCCATAGGAATACCTGTCATATTCTATTAAATAAATGTGGCTTGAATTGAAATCAGACAAAGAAACTCGATTCGAGGTAAACGAAGAAACTCGAAAAGTATAAGCTTTTAAAATCAGTGTTCATGAATAAGCATACATACCTCTCCTGCATTTACAGCACTGTACAACTGCATTTTGAACCCTTTTAAAAAATACCATTGATCTGATTTCTTTGCGTTCAGAAGCTCTTCATATTTGTCCTCTGCTTCAAATCCAAATGAGTGAAATTTTTTATCCGGATCAAAAAGAAGAACAGCCGGATTTTTTGCCTGAATTGGTCCGTTTCCATTATTCCATAGAGATGTGGAGATATCTAAAGGATTATTTTTGTATTGGTATGCAAATGAGAATGCATATCCCGCACCGGAACTTCCAAAATCAATCGCAACTACAAGTATTTTTGTTTCAGCCATTCAGCGTCACTCTGTAATTATGCATAAACATCATATTACCATTTAAAAAATAACGATTAACACAACCAAAGTAAAGGAAATTTCCCCCCAAAAAGTAAAAATCACAAAAATACTAAACTCAGAGAAAATTCAAAACGGAAAATCTCAAACTGGTTTTAACAGTGTGTTTTATGTGATGCTGTAACACCACTACATCCGGTTATTATGGTTCAGCGCTGATGAGCAGGTTTAAACTCGCGATATTATTTATGTACCATCGATGATTCAGTAATGTCGTTATTTACTGCTATTAAATACGTTTATCGTTTATTCCTTTATCATAAATCAGGCTATTTTTTTACTTTTCGTTTGAATTGTTTCACATTTGGTCATTTATGGACATTTTTATGACTGGCTATATGGTAGGTGATTTTATCATCATTGAAGGCTACAGTTGTTTAAATCCGCTTCAGTTTGACTCTCTTAGTTAATTTTCTGAATTGCAATCATACCCTATGTCCTTATTCCATCAGTTTGTAACCTTAGACTTAATCAGTGTTTACACAAACAAACATTTAAAAGAATTGAACAGAATTTTATCTTCAACAGTGTTGAAAAAAATCACGAAAAGATTGATGCTCAGATGCATACAAAGGATAATTCAATAATACGGACGTTTTACAAAGTCAAAGTTATATACTTATTTTGCACGAGGTAAAATATATTGAGACTAAATGAAATGACTTAATATAGAGTCGGATTTTCAACTTGTCTCCAGGTTTTTTTTTGGGTTATCTGATTATGTTGAAATGATACAAATTAGTGCAACTAAATCTGAAAAATAAGAGACGGTTGCAAACGTCGTATACTTTCAATACACAGATACAATGTCTTTGAACGTGTGGAATAATTCTGCATGTTAATCCACGTTTAGATAAAGCTACTATATAAGTTTGATGGGTTTTTTTATATTTAAAGCGTTGTATGAAAAACATATAGTATTGAACAAAAACAAGTATTGAATTAGAAGTAGGATTGACGAAGCAATTAATGTCTACACAATTAACACAGACTAGACCTAACTGTTCACTCCGCTGACGCTGACGCCGATAACGACTAAATGTAGGTTCGATATGTTCCGTTCTAAATTCTTGACAAGCAGGTATGTCTATGTAACTTCGCAACAAAATGAAACACTTTAATCTTATAAAACAAACGTGGAGTACGCACATTATAATCTGACTTTGTTGTACTTTATTATATATTATATATTTAACTCAGAGTTCCAAATTATTGCTAAATTTTTACAGCCCTTCCTTTTAGAAGAATTGAAACTCCTAAATTTGCCAATTATCTCATCTTTGTGTGAAACCACAGATCTTAGTTCAATATGTTGATGTCAATATATAATATTAAGAGATGTGTATTCATAATCAATGAGACAATGATCAACCGAAGTTCAAATTATGTCGGTTAAGCAACTGTATGTTATTGATCAGCATTGAGCAATAAGAGAAAGGTATACCGTAAATTCAGCTCTAAAATATGAACTAAAACAAAGATTTCATTTTTGACGAAATAAAAATCAAATAACAAACATGACAGACAGTACGGGGACCAGACCCAATATTTTTTTAGATTTAATCGTCAAACATACTATATGGCTATATTATATATCTTTGGATTCGGAAAAATTAGTACTTTTGAAATATCGATGTAAATAAATAGGGTAACAGTTTTGCATAAAATAAGATCAAAGATCAAAGCATGTTATAATGCGTTCTCTTCCATACTTTTAAAAATGAAGATACATACAACAATGTTGGAAACCGTCTAAAATTTAACTAAAATGATAGAATTGTGAAGATTTCAGTAATTTAGCATGACTTAATGGTGCTACAACCCGATATATGTGCATTGTATTGTCAAAAACAGCCCATATTAATGTAGCAGAAGCATTCAACTGTCCAATAAATAACTAAAAGTTTACATTTTAACAATTTTATAAATCTGTTATATTTTGAGGCCAAAAAGGGGTCTTACCGGACCTACTCCTTTCAGATACAGACATTTTTTCAAATCAATTAACAATGAATAATCTCGAAAATGTAAAAAAGGAATTAGGAAAGCGATTTATTCTGGAAATTCGACGTTTTTAACACTTCTGTTAAAGTTACAGTAGTTATCCTATCGTATTCAACTTTAGCAATAAAGGATAGATATCATTATTTTACCCGAGGACTTCTATTTTGAAGGCCTATTTTGCATAAGCTTATTCATGTAAATTTTTAAAACTAAAAAGCATTCAATATCTGGAAAACAGTTACAATTCAAAAATCCAATCAGAGAGATCCACACAACCGAATTACATGTATGCCAGGAATATTTTCTGGCTCATCTGTCAAGGAACGTGATTCGAAATTTCTACATAATTCTTACACTTTACAGGAGCAAAGCTCCGGTCATGTAGGGTTTTGTTGTGAACAAACACATAACTTTTTTACATGGAGATTTTCCCTTTAATGAAAGCACAATATCCTGGAAGAATTCTGCTGACATATACCCTTTAAAATACACGGGGTGTAATGAATCTTTTAACTCTTGCCAACCGTATCGTGAAATTGACGGAATATGGGGTTTAGCAATGTGTAATGCGGTCCAAAGTTTTAGTTTGGTACAAAGTACGTAAAACATGCTGTTTCAGTGCCGCCTCACAGGGAGGTAATCTGACCAAATCTTTAATGATGACAAGTTTGACGCGCATTGGATAATTATTATGATGGAATGGTTTTAAAGAGTTTTTTCTGATCATACAGCTTTGAAATTAACTATCATGCCCAAGCAATGGCTTCATCTTTGTCAATATTACCGAAACTCTAAAAAACACTGAAATAGTCGTGCATGGCCTTCAAAGTCTTGTATACAGTTTGTTTACCTAATCTAAACAGAGACGAAGTTGTGTCGAATCCGGTGAGTGCATGTACAATAGGCAATAGTTCAGGGTCACAAGACTAGGGGATTTTATGAAATGTCTTAAAAGGATCTATCTAACAAGCGCAGACTTTTGATTTGTTGTCCGACGTCTTGCGGCAAGACGCATTTCGTGGCGGAAGTCCTCCGAGAAGCGGAAGCGATGTGCGAGGAGGCTCGACAGCAGCGAGAATACCTCCGAATACGACACGGACGTAGACACACTTCCCATGAGCGACGCGGAACTAGAAGAAGCGTTGGAAGGGTTACCGATGGACGTACGTTGTGCCGAAGGATTACCCGCAGACATCTCGCACCGACCGATGACCTATGTCGTCAACACGGATACCTGCGATGGACCGGGGAAGCATTGGGTGGCGTTTCACTTTCCACCACGGGACCGGCAGAATTCTTCGATTCACTCGGACGTTCTCCGGAGTATTACCATCGTCGCTTCAGGAACGTGTTCATCGACACCCGTTTACCATGATCGTTTCGGGTCCGACGTCTTGCGGCAAGACGCATTTCGTGGCGGAAGTCCTCCGAGAAGCGGAAGCGATGTGCGAACCGGCGCTGCAGAGAATTGTCTGGCTGAACTAGAGGTGGCAACCCCTCTACGATGTCGTACGAGACGGCGTGCACCCGCCGGTGGAGTTTGTGAGAGGCATCCCCGCCGACCTGGAGAGCGACGACTTCTTCGATCCGAGAGTGCGCAACGTGGTGGTCCTGGACGATCTGATGACCCTCGCCAGCAAAGACACCCGCATCAACGATCTTTTCACCGAAGGAAGTCACCATCGAAATCTTTCCGTGATCGCAATCTACCAGAACCTGTATTTTGGAAAGGACCCCACCCAGAGAAGAAACTGTTATTACATGGTCCTCTTTGACAATCCGATCGATCGACAGCCCGTGGCCACCCTGGCACGACAGATGTACCCGGGTCGATCCGAACATTTCCTGCGACAATTCGACGAGGCCACGAGAAGACGACACGGTTATCTCCTCGTCGACGTCAAACCGGAGACCCCCGAGACGGAGAGACTGAGCACGAACGTCCTGACAGGGGCGGGAGAGGAGGAGACGACCCAAACGGAAGAAACGACCACGAACGATCTGATCGCCTGCGAAGCATGCGGACTAGTCTTTGTACACCGCCGCGGACTGGAGGAGCATGCGTGTGGCAGAGAGGAGGAGGAAATGGTCTCCAAGGCGAGGAGGCTCGACAGCAGCGAGAATACCTCCGAATACGACACGGACGTAGACACACTTCCCATGAGCGACGCGGAACTAGAAGAAGCGTTGGAAGGGTTACCGATGGACGTACGTTGTGCCGAAGAGTTACCCGCAGACATCTCGCACCGACCGATGACCTATGTCGTCAACACGGATACCTGCGATGGACCGGGGAAGCATTGGGTGGCGTTTCACTTTCCACCACGGGACCGGCAGAATTCTTCGATTCACTCGGACGTTCTCCGGAGTATTACCATCGTCGCTTCAGGAACGTGTTCATCGCCAATGGACCTCAATACAGATTCAGTACGACTCAAGTGCAACCGTGATCATCCGATACGTGCGGACTCTATTGTGTACATTTCGTGAAGATGAGATATAGAAACATTAGCCTGGAAGACATTGTGAAAGATTTTTCCACTTGAGACTTGATGAGTAACGACGACAAACTGCTTGCATTGTACGAATGAATGTAATAAAAATATATGAAACTGACATCTGCGTTGGTATTTTTTTTTTCTATTTGCCCCGAACAAGATACGATTAATCGGTGATTGACGTTCACACCATGAAGAGTTGCCTCCCATTTTTGTACCAGAGTTCTTCGATATGATCATGTGACCTGCTGTCCATATATGGTCATATATGTTTATTTTGATTTTTGAGTGAAAATATTTTTTTCCCCCAAATTTGGTCATGATTTCCAAATATGGTGATATGGTGTTTTTTCGATTCCATATATGATCATGTATGTTTATTTAGATTTTTGAGTGAACATAAGGTTTTTACCAAATTTTGTCATAATTTCCATATATGGTCATAGGGTATTGTGGGATTCATCATATGGTTGTCCAAGAGTTATAATCCGAAATCAAGTGCTTCCGTATTGATATATAGCCCTTCAATTTTCTCGTTTACTATGGTAGCAATACGCAGTTAGGAAAAAAACTTAAAATTGACACTCATAATTTTTAAACACCCCCTTTCCCCTCCTGTCTAACAAAGAGGGCTTTATATGTGTGTTATGCATGTATATACTTGTAGAAAGAGAATCTTCCATAGATTTGATTTCTAATGGTCATAAGGGTGAAATATAATCCCTTTTGGGTGTAACCATGGCAACAATCTGCATTTCTTAGATACAAAATATAGCAAAAAAGGGGGGGTGAACATGTCACAAAAGTCTCCCAAATTTGGTCTAAAGGAAAATTTCAATGAATTACAGTGATACCTTTCCTGAATCCATAGGTTTATATCTATCAAGTGGTCCAAAAAACATCATATGTCTTCCTGCTCGTTTTTCCATAAAATTGAATTGAAAAGATCGAGCGCAAAATCTTTGTTGATAAACACTACAATAATTTATGGATCTATGAACGGTACGGATAGGAAAATACGGACTGTCAATCATTGAAATGGCCTATAAAACATGTTAAAATCAATCTAAATGTTCATATAAACCCACTAAGAAGGCTATATTATTCTTCAATTACCTAAAAATCAATTTTATTGTACAAAAACTTTCATATTTAAAAAATTCACAGGGGCCATAATGCGAAACTAAACTTCTGACTGTGTATTGCTACCTATATGGCCGGCGTGCATTCGGTATGACTCATGGTATTATCATGTATTGAGTCATGCCCTGATCTTGCATCCTGATGATTCATGGTCGCACCACGTCATGACCAAATATGGCCGGCGTGCATTCGGTATGACTCATGGAATTGGCATAGTTCTACGTGAGTCATACTGTCCCATATGACGTCAGCGCCTTAGCGCCTTGCGTTTTTGGGGTGCATCAAACGTCCCTCTCTCTACTACTAACTGTCTACTGTTTTAAGGAACACATTTCCATATGTATCTGTAAGGGATGTATATGGACTTCGAATGTCTCCGTCATATAAGCGTTAGGACTTGTGTATGGCTTTTATTGCTGGAATAATGCTTCTGAGATCATTTGATATTGTTGATTAGTAAAAGTATAAAATGTCAAATATGTTAATTATTTTAAATTTTACGTTTACAATGAAACGTCGCACGCTACTGGTGTTACTTTGGTGAAATCACGGACAAGACACATTCATCTTGTTAATTTTTAAACATAAACAATGATATTATAAAGTGTTGTATATCATTTAAAAGCTTTTAAACTATTCTTTCAGATTATTGCAATTTTGTATATGTAACAGACCATTTTCATTAATTAAAACTCAATAAAACCTTTATTTTGCAATATGATTTCCTTGTCCCGCGTTTCACTTTTCGTTTTGTGAAATTCTGAATACCGTAAAAAACATATAATCTTTTTTACCAAACGATATAAAAGTTTGTCTAGAACAAGCAATTTATGAGTGGGCGATGACGTAATGTCGATTTTTGTTGAAAATTTGAAACGTACTCTATTAAAGGCTAAATATTCGTAGGCATAATCTTTTACATAAACTCTTTAGTAACGGATTCATTTTGCTAAACTTTATTTGAATTCGCTAAAAGAAGGTGTAATAACAATGTATAAAATAACATAAATCATTGTATTTCTGATATTTGCGCATCAATAATAATAACATAAATCATATTACGGATGTTATTTTACAATGTAGACCTCAAACTTTTTCTGAGCCGATTTTATTTGTTTAAGTAAGCTTACGTACTTCAAAGACCATTTTACACAAATTGTACCGTACGGATTTTTGAAAGTCAAAATGTTAAGTTTAACCTTTGAACTACCAATACTGTGATTTATAGCCGTATTGTCCGAATGACAATCAAACTCCTTAAATAAGCGACTTTTCCTCACTAGGTACACCGTACTAAGACAGAAGTAGAAATGGAGGTAAATATATTAAGTATGAAAGACAACTAATTTTGTTCCAATGATATCTTTTATCACTAATTCTTGAACTAAATGTAGTGATGAATTTGGCGCAATGTTGATCTTATTGGAAACTCATTCACAGTAACAGACACCATTTATTTCATCTTGATGACTAAGTGTTCACCGCAGCACATTGTTTATGAACTCTTTTGTTACTAGTACCCTATTACATGTATTCAGTTAAAAAAATTGCCTTTTTATTTTACAAATTTGATATAACTATGAAATTACAAGTTGTGTCAAGATAGTGACATTGCAATGGTAAGCATGAATGTTACATTTCATTTATTTATACGATTGAATATTTGAATGCCTTGTGAGTGTTGACAACCAATCAAAAGTAAGGATGCTTTTTGAATCATAATAACACGAAATGTAATCATATAGTATTTTTTCACTTTACAATAAGTAGACATGTAAGCAGTATAAATATTTAAAAAAAAATACCTATATTCGAAAGAGTTGATGTTTTCTTTCTTGCATTCAACTGTCCATCGAAGAGTATCTTAAAGATATTCAAGATTATCCCTTATTTACGAAAACTTCCTTTGATTTTACTGACTGACAATTCTCTTTCTCAGCACGGTAGAGGGATAAGAAAAATATTGCTAAAAACTAAGAGTGCATGTGCCAGTTGTCAAAGAAATTAACAATGTAGGTAAAAAGTAAAATTACGAAAATACTGAACTCCGTGGAAATTTAAAACGGAAAGTCCCTAATCAAATGGCAAAATCAAATGATTAAACACACCAAACAAATCGACAACAATATTCCTGCTTTAGTACAGGCATTTTAAATATAGAAAATGGTGGATTAAACCAGGTTTTATAAAGATGAAATATCGAGAAACAGATCATCACTAGTCATATAATCTTCATCGCTTTTATCACTTTCGAAGTGTCCGCTCCAGCGAGGAAATCAATCTAATTGAGATGATTAACGATGATATATAAAAGATATCAGAGCGACTGTCAAACTCATAAATAAAATAAAAAACGAAAGACTAATATAACAGACAAATTATAGTACAAAAGACAAACATAGAAACATAAAGACTAAGAAACACGAATCCCACCCAAAACTTGGGGTGTAGGTTTTTAAAAATTGTAATTTCAGACCATGTTTAAGTGAGATTGATTTTTTTTTATTGAAATAGAATTTTTTGTTTTCTTTTGAATTAATGATTTTGCGCATACGTAAGTAGGAATGCACAAGGCAAGATTTGTATCCTCCGTTTAAATCTGATTATTTATCGAGATTTTTTTCTTATCGAATAGTATATATTCAATTTTTCTCAATATTGCAGATTATGGCACATATTTTGCGTGCATTCAAGCACTAAATGAATATTTTTACAATAACCTCTTATCCAGAAATATAGATAGTCTGATGACGACCCTTTCTTGATTTCTTGAGACTTTCGCTTAAAAAAATTACCATCAATGTTATTGCTTTCCATTTACCTTTGCTTGTGGTTTGTGTGTTGACCATTGATGAAGGATGTATGGTGACCTATAGTTGTCAAAATCACTCTCCTTTGGTCTCTTGCGAATAGTTGTATCATCGGCAATCACACCACCTGGCTCTTAGCGAATGTCAAAATATCACTTATATAGTTGATGTAAATATTAACGCATCTTACCTTACAGGAGATAGAAAAAATATTACTAGTTGTCAAACAAGTCCATGTAAACAAGGCAAAGAAATTATATAATAAATTGAATTGAAGCAATCTAACATCCTTTATCAATTCTGATGTCAGGTGGGATAAAATGTAAGTAGTTGCTTTTTAAGTAAAACGTTAAAAATAATGTTATATAGACTAAAGTATTTGGTTTAAATACTTCATGCATTACTAAAATATAAGTATGAAAATACTGAACCATGAGAACTACTGAACCATTTCACTATATTCATATCGCATAAACACCTTTCACAGTACATATTGGATTTTATCAATATAATTTTAATTAAAATGTTTAGTATGCAATATAGCAGTACAAATACAATTTTTAACCTATGTTAAAATATCACACATCGATTAAAAGACAAGGAAGTTAACTTACAAACACTGGGGTATTTTGAGTTGTTTACAAATACATGTACATTGTGAATCATCGCAACAAAATGAGTTTTTTTTTTAAGGAGATTAAGATTAGTACACAAAGTTGACTGTTGTATCCAAATTTTTGATAATTTGACTTTTTTGTTTTTTCGCTTTGCTCACACATTGTTGTAAATATGCAATTCCATGCAATTGTCATACGAACGAGAGGTTTAGTTAGCTATAAAACCAGGTTTCATTTCGTTTGATGTGTACAGTGGCTGATCCAAGGGGAGGGTTCCGGGTGCTTTTATTTGGCCGATCAATGCATTTGAATTAGGACATATGGTTGGAAACCCCCCCTTTATCTTGGGGTGGGAACCCCCCTTTTATTAAATGGCTGGATCCACCCCTGTGTGAATGAGCTTTTGATTTTGCCATTTATTACAATCAAGTCGGCTTCATATCTTGACTTACATCTAGGTATTGACAATGAGGGTCGATTGAAAAAAAAAAATTACGACAAAAGAAATGATGTCAGCTTTCCAATTGTGAACTTTCCATTTCTAAGTAGCAACATTCCAGCAGCACCTGCATGCGGAATATATATCTCCCAATTGATACGATATTCCCGTGCTTGCATTTCCTATCATGATTTTCTTGATAGAGGGTTGCTGCTCACTAGGAAGCTATCAAACCAAGAGTTCCAAATAGTGAAGTTGAAATCATCCCTTCGTAAATTTTACGGACGCCAACACGAGTTGGTTGACCGTTATGGAATAACCGTTTCAAAAATGATATCGGATATGTTCATTACGTCGTAACGACCCCCTTCCCTTTCATGAATGTGACCTACCGAATTAGATTTTTACCGGATTTGTTATCACATAAGCAACACGACGGGTGCCACATGTGAAGCAGGATCTGGTTACCCTTCCGGAGCACCTGAGATCACCCCTAGTTTTTGGTGGGGTTCGTGTTGTTTATTCTTTAGTTTTCTATGTTGTGTCATGTGTACTATTGTTTGTCTTTTCATTTTTAGCCATGGCATTGTAAGTTTGTTTTAGATTTATGAGTTTGACTGTCCCATTGGTATCTTTCGTCCCTCTTTTTTAATACAGATATTGCCGTTTTGAATTTTCATTGTAGTTTGAATCTTTGCTATTTAAGTTTTTTTATGTTATGGTTTATAAATGAATCAGCAGCCGACCATTTGACGTCTACATCACAATCAATCTGTACTCTTTTTAAGGTGTGTTTTCCAATTATTGTTATTCTAAATTTATTTAAATTTTCAATATGCAGTTAATGTTTAATACAGACAACAGTAGTCTACCCATGTTCAAATTTCATGATAAGAAAACAAACCAAGAAAAAAAATGGAGGCAGACAGAACAATTATTAATAATCCCTCCCGCTTTTTTCCAAAAATCTGTTATTTCTTTCTTTCTATTTGTTTAAATGTTTTCGCGTTTTTCTATACATTAGGAGCATAAATACACTATTGATAAATCGTATTCGCTATTTACTATCAATTCCACGGCGGTCACTGACATATTATATAAAAAGCTAGCCCAATTGCAACTCATTTTTACATTTTAGTTGTACTGTTACTCCTGTTTCCCAGGTAAGGATATGCTTGAAAGTTTAATCCTGCTACATTGTTTGATGGTCCTGGTCTTCGAAACAAGTAATAATAATAATAAATAAAGTTCTTTATTTAACGAAGGTAACACATTTAACAATTGCATGTTAATCTTCCATGAGGCCTTCAAAAACTATTAATACAAATAGAAAAAGGACAAAAATACATACAAAATAAAATACATAATACAGTTAAATATAGCAGCTTAGATATTGAATAAGCACATATATGAATTCAGTAGAAGAAAAAATATGCACTAGTTTCGTGCATCTTTATTCTGTTCAATTAGAAAATAGTTTGAACAGTTGGTCGTAAATGTATCTAATTTATCTGTTTCTTTAATTTTATTTGGTAAATTATTCCAGGTAATAAGACCAGAATATTTAAATGTTCTTTTTAAAAAATCAGAATTAGGTCTTGGTACATGAAGAAGTCCTGATGTTGTCGATCTCAGACAATAATTATAAAGATCAGCACAAGCAGTAAATTTAATAGATAGATAGTCAGGTGCTAGACCATTCATACACTTAAACATGAACACAGCTTGAAAATAGTGTATCCTTGTAAATATAGTCATCCATGCAAGTTTTTTAAACATTACTGTTGATGGAAAATCAAAAGAAACAGATGTCACTAATCTTGCAGCACGTTTTTGGAGCTTATGTATCCTCTCCAGATTAATGTGTGTGGTAAGACCCCATACAGTACAACAGTAGTCAATTTATTTCAGAGTATGATATCTTTCTTGTTAAAACACTTAATGATATTTATAGCGTTTTTCTCATTGTTAAAGACCGTATGTTGACATGTAATGACTTATATTCACCTATTTTTTGGATAGTTTTCTCAATCGCAATCAACTGCATCTTCTTAATTCTTTATAAATAAATCATAAATTTATGAGCTTTTGTTGTTTCCATTTAATTAGGGACTTTCCGTTTTCAATTTTCATAGGAATTCGGTATTTTTTGCTACTGCTTTTCACGGATTTTCAAGTTCTGGCAAACAATGCATAAATAACATAAATCTTATCAGCGTCAGCTAAAATATTCGTTCAAAACTGTGCATTTTTTATACTTGTATAAGCCAACTTATGAATATATTTTCAAATATTCTTGTTCAAGATCTTCTATTTATACTGTGATGCCAACAGTAAAAGGGAACCTTTTCCTTTCTTCTTTTCCTTAAACATTACTCAGTGTAACTTGAAAGATATAATTGACAATTATCATATCGATTCTCTTTATTTCTGTAAAGTATTTTCATAAAAAAAAATCAGCATGTTGACGAAATTATCTTTCGTGTGATTGTTATAAATGCCATTGTAAGATTTTTCCTATCTTCAAGCAATGGTTTTGTATCTACAACTCCTGTTTTAGTAGGCAATGGTTGCAAGGAAATCGCCGATCTTTCTATTTTGAATTGGATAACGAAATGTAGATTGTAGAAAAATCTAAAGTTTTAAATAAAGGCTCATGAAAGAATCCATGATTAACATTGTCGACGCCAGACACGTTTTAAGATACATAAAAGACGCTTGTTGGGAGGGGGGTGTTGTAAATGAAAAAGGATCAGATCAGTTAAAGTACGTTGTCGATCTATAATTCCACACG
Organism: Mytilus trossulus; assembly: GCF_036588685.1. Taxonomy (NCBI): domain Eukaryota; kingdom Metazoa; phylum Mollusca; class Bivalvia; order Mytilida; family Mytilidae; genus Mytilus; species Mytilus trossulus. Next base: position 75,704,536 of record NC_086379.1, read on the forward strand.
TGTTTACCAAATACAGCTACAATATTATATTTCTCATTATTTCTGATATAGGAAATCCTTAGTATTTCGAAAAAAATCAAAAGTAAAATTCATGTCAACACAAAAGTGCTGTTTCCCGAGTTGATTATACCCGCGAGTATGAAACCTCCACCGGCAGTGGTAAGGACCCAATGGTTGGAAATAACCTCTTTATTGATACCAGGATTAAAAATTTGTTCGCCAGACGTTCGTTTTGTCTGATAAAGACTCATCAGCGAGACTCGAATCAAAAAGCTAAAAATGTCAAATTAAAAACAAATTTGAATAAATCTAAGGACACAAAATTCCAAAAGGATTTTCGAAATACAGCAACGGAAATCTATTCTTGTGGTACAGTATCGTTTTGTTTTTCGAAAATTCAAAGCTTTGTAGACACTTGAGTAAAGAATATGACACAATTTATGTCAACACAGACGTACTGACTAGTGTATTGGCTAGAGATATTACTACCGCATTGTAATGATTGATGTTGTCGATTTAGGAGTAAATGGGTTGTTTTCAGTCGGGATTGTTTTGCTTGGTCTAAAGCTTTATATTTCAAAATTATGATGATTGTTTTTTGTATGTTTAAAAAAGTAAAATAACAAAGAACTGAACTCCGAAAAAAAATCAAAATAGAAAGTCCGTAATCAAATTGCAGAATCGAAAGATCAATACATCAAACAAATGGAGAAAAAACAGTTATGGTTCTGATTTAGTACATTTTTGTACGGGCATATTTTTTTATGTTGTAAGTTATGGATTAAACCTGGTTAAATAGCTAGCTAAACCTATCAATTATATGGTTATTTTTATAAATTTCCTGTTTACAAAATTAAGATTTTTTCGAAAAACTAAGGATTTTCTTATCCCAGGAATAGGTAACCGTAGCCGTATATGTTGGCACAACTTTTTTGAACTTTGGGTCCTCAATGCTAGTCAACTTTGTACTTGTTTGGCTTTATTACTATTTTGATTTGAGCGATACTGATAAGTCTAATGCTGACGAAACCCGCTTCTGGCGTATTAAATTATAATCCTGGTACCTTTTGTAACTATTGTATGACAGTCCCATAACATTTCAATTATATTGACAACGTATGTGTGTGATCAAAACAAACAGACATAATGGGTAAAATGTTAACATTGTGATATAATTTCAATCAGTATAAAAACAAACAAATATGTACTAGAACAAAACGGCTTTAGGGTAGATCACAAGTAAATAGATTTTGAGACAGAAAGTTCTTATAATTTGCCAAAATGAAGATTTAAATATTCTTTTTTCAAAAATATAATAAAAAGTATTGGTCCCCGTGCTCCTTTTCAAGCTATGAAAATTGCCTTAATGTGGTTAGTATGTTTATGAAAAAACACATAAGAGTGCATAACAAAATTTCTATGAGATAGATTTTTGAAATAAATTGTGCGAAGATATGCTTCATAATATGTTTAAGATATAAAAAAAAAAACAAAAAAAAACATGGTGTCACCAGCTGGGTTTCTTGCCAAAAGTAAAACAAAAAATTCCCAATTAGCCCAGTATAAAGTTGTTACTAAAAGAGTTATCTCCCCTTAAATGACTCATTTAAAAAAAGAAAGATTTAAAAACCAAAACGTTTGATATTTGTTAAAATATTTTGAATAATACAATAACTTAACAAGTTTTCTTTAAATGAATAAACAGTCTAATTATTAAATTGCTCGGATAATATGATCTATAAAATGTATAACGTTCCAGTCTTCTAAACAGAAGATTAAAATTACAAGAGTATTAACTGCCAATTTTACTGTTTATGGTAAATAAAGTAAACATATATAGAGGGAAAAAACAAATATTAAACAACGAAAAAATAACAAACAATTCACAATTCATTTACAATAAAAATGAATACATTTGATAGGCTCAAAATTATCACCCCTAGTTTTTGGTGGGGTTCGTGTTGTTTATTCTTTAGTTTTCTATGTTGTGTCATGTGTACTATTGTTTTTCTGTTTGTCTTTTTCATTTTTAGCCATGGCGTTGTCAGTTTGTTTTAAATTTACGAGTTTGACTGTCCCTTTGGTATCTTTCGTCCCTCTTCTATAATAGACTAATCAAAAAGAATACCATCTGATTGTATAATTAAAGCAACCAGATCGAGAACTTATATTTTAAGATAAAAGAATGACCAATAATGGAGATGGTATAAAAAAGAAGATGCGGTATGATTGCCAATGAGACAACTATCCACAAAAGACCAAAATGACACAAACATTAACAACTATAGGTCACCGTACGGCCTTCAACAATGAGCAAAGCCCATACCGCATAGTCAGCTATAAAAGGCCCCGATAAGGCAATGTAAAACAATTCAAACGAGAAAAGTAAAAAAATGAACGAGAAATAAATATGTTACACATAAACAAATGACCACCACGGAATTACAGGCTCCTGACTTGGGACAGACACATACATAAATAATGTGGCGGGACGGTTGATCAACAGGGCACTAACTAGCCCCTTATGATGAGGGAATAAATTATAAATACATAGACATTTTTATTAGAAAGTTATGGATATGAATAAATATATATATAGATATTGCGTTGAGTAAAACAGGTTAAATCCACCATTTTCTACATAAGAAAATGACTGTTCCAAGTAAGTATAAGTAGGGTGTTATCAGTTCTTTTGATGTGTTTCAGATTTTGATTTTTCCATTTGCTTTAGGACGATTTGAATATTCTTCGGAATTCGGTATTGCTGTTAATCTACTTTTTATCAATGGAAAACAAAATCTCACTTTTTCTAAAATAAAGAAGCCTTTTTTTATTGACTCACACCATTGAACCTGTCTTTCTCTAATAGGAACAACAAAGGCACTCAATCTTATTTATGGATTCAATATTGTTAAAGCAGGAAATAGAAAAAAAACAATTAAAAACAATGGAATTCGAAATTCAAAATTAAGACCAAACAAAAAACAACAGATCTGAAAAATAAGTTTTCATGAACATCTTGAAGAAGTGCTCCCAAATTAGACATTCCAAACAGGAGGGGCCATAAGGTACGTCAAGGTAAGATTCGTTCCAGATAAAGAGGTCCATCTAGCCTTAAAAGATGTTGTGAAATGGTATTTTGACTAATATATTTTTACACAGAAATTCGCTCGCAAGTTTACATAACGTTGGTTTGATGCACTTTTAATGTACATACAATCAAGTATTGTGTCATGGCATATACAAATTATATCTAGTTGTAGAGTTGCATCTTCTTCTGATGAAAAAAACAAAAAGGATTTACAAAGTTTTCATGAAGTATACGATTTACAAAAAAAAACTGATAATATCATCAAACATGGGTCAAACAGGGAGCTAGATGGACTGTTTACAGCTTCAAAATATCAACTTGACGAAAGTCACTATTTAAGAAGTGGTATAGATAATTTTTGTTGATACAAGGCGAAAAGAACGTTTGAAATATTTGTAAAATATATAATGTCAATTATGTACCCAAAAATATGGATTGAGCAATGAAACTATATTCGTTTTGTCAAAATTATATTTTGAGTTACCGAAACTTTGCTTTACAGAAATTATATTTATAAAGATTAAAAGATTTTTTCTGTATCTGTCATTTTTTTAGATGTGTTTTATACTGGCTAGGTAAACAATCTAATGATTTCAGAGACGATTTACTGAGACTTAATTTCATCGGTCTCTCAAAAGATGTCAATGTATTACATGAACCAAATACTACTCGAATAACAAATTGCATATTTATAATATTTATGACAAATGTCAAGATGTCTGGTGTAGGAGGAGATTCAAAATTATTGATTTAACATTCACATCACAAAACTTTCTTTGTAAACACTCATTAAATTTCTCGTGGTTGTTGGACCTTGATACTTGATGGAAACTTGTTTATATCCGCCTTGAAGTCAATTACTGTGATGTTTCAATCAACATTCACAATATGATATGCTCATGTTTTAATGAGGGAGCATTAGCATCAAATTCTTGTTCACTGATTTGACAGAAATTTTCAATTTTTTTTTATGATGTACTAAAACGAATTCTTAATTATATTAAGGTGAAGAAAAAAAAGCAATACATGGGCTCGCTTTAATATATCCGCATTTTGTACGTCCGCAGACCAAACGCCATTTAATAAATCACCAATATGACCTCATATAAATCGATTTAAACAGCTATATAAATTTAAAGAGAGCATGTGCATTCATATGTTTTTTTCTTTTTATGTGTGATATCATGTTATAGGCTATACATATATGCAAATCATCATGGAGGCGGTATCACCAGATTATTTGGTCATATTTATAAATTTACTGTTTGCAAAAGTACGAGAAATATTTGAAATACTTCGCTTCTTTTTTTTTTTTTTTTTTTTATCCCAGACATATATTACTTAAGCCGTATTTTGGCACAATGTTTTGGAATTTTGGTCCTCAATGCTCTTGAACTTTATACTTGTTTTGGTTTTCCAGCAATTTTGATCTGAGAGTCACTGATGAGTCACTGATGAGTCTTATGTGGACGAAACGAGCGTCTGGCGAATTGAATTATAAGCCTGGTACCTTTGATAACTATTTACACCACTGGCAGATTCCTCTGCTGGTGAACGTTTCGTCCCCAATGGTATCACCAGCCCAGTAGTCAGCACTTCGGTTTTGACATGAATATCAATAATATGGTTATTTTTGTAAATCAACTGTAAATTTTTTTTTAAAAGTATGATTTTTTTCCAAGTCCTAAGGATTTTTCTCATCCCAGGCATATGTTACCTTTACTGATATTTTTTTGTCCTCAATGCTTTTCAATTTTATTTTTGTTTTGGGTTTCTAACTATTTTGATATGAGCGTAACTTATGAGTCACATTTTTTTAATTACGTTGACGCCTGGACTGATTCGGATGTGTCTATTCTGTGTTAAACTTTAATAGCATTATGTATTCGGGTTTAGTTTTCTGTAATTAGTTTATACTTCAGTTTCATTATGTATATCTCTTTCATATTCATTTGTTAAAATTTACTGTTTGCAAAAGCATGAATTGTTCTATATAATAAGGATGTTCTTATCCCGGGCATAAAAACAATGCCGTATTTTGCAAAACCTTTTCAACTTTTGATCTTCAGTGCTGTACAACTTTGTATCTTTTTCACTTTCGATCTTTTATATCTGAGCGTTATGTATTCGGGTTTAGTTTTCTGTAATTGGTTAATGCTTCAGTTTCTTTATGTATTCATTTGATAAAATTTACTGTTTGCAAAAGCATGAATTGTTCTATTTAATAAGAATGTTCTTATCCCGGGCATAAAAACAATGCCGTATTTGGCGAAACCTTTTCAACTTTTGATCTTCAGTGCTGTACAACTTTGTACTTTTTTCACTTTCAATCTTTCATATCTGGGCGTCTGTGAGTCTGGTGTGGACAAGGCGCGTTTGTGGAGTATTGAATTTTAAACCTGATGCTTTTTGTTATCTATTAATCATGTTTTTCTTTGTCTAATATGTTCTCCTATTTATTTGTTTTGTAGTCCTGTAATATTATGTTGTCATTTCAATGTTATATTTAACTTTGCCATTAAAGTGCGAGGTTTGGCATGCCACAAAACCAGGTTCAACCCACCACTTTTATTCCCCTTTTAAAGTGTCCTGTACCAAGTCAGGAAGATGGCCATTGTTATATTATTGTTCGTTTCTGTGTGTGTTGCATTTTAACGTTGAGTCGTTTGTGTTTTCTCTTATTTTTGAGATAAGACGTGGCACGGTACTTGTCTATCCCAAATTCATGTATTTGGTTTTCATGTTATATTTGTTATTCTCGTGGTGTTTTGTCTGATTCTTGGTCCGTTTTGGTGTTGTGTCGTTGTTCTCCTCTTATATTTAGTGCGTTTCCATCGGTTTTGGTTTGTTGCCCCGATTTTGTTTTTTGTCCATGGATTTATGAGTTTTAAACAGCGGTATACTACTGTTGCCTTTATTTATGTAGCCGAAACGCGCGTCTACCGTATTAAAATATAACTCTGGTACCTTTGATAACTATTATGATAAATTGGCGTTCATACTTGTTAAATGTACCTTTTTTAACTAGTATATCATATAAAGCATCAGATAAAACCTGTACAAAATTGACTATCTGACCATTGTAAATGGTCAGAAAATGGTCTGAATCTTCTTGTTCTTCTGGAGCACCTAGATCACCACTGGGATTTGGCGGCCTTTTTAAGATCAGTCTTAGATTTCGATATTGTGTTTTGTGTAGAGTCAGTATGTAATTTTCCGTTTGTTGCCCTGACATTGTCAGTTTGTTTTCGACTTATGAGTTTGAGTATCCATTTGATATTTTCGAGTCTCTTTTGTAAGATTGGTGTTTGAATTGATTTTGCAAAATTTTAAGATATAAACTGACCGGAACAGTTGCGGGTAAATTTTAAAAACAGGCAGAATGATATACTGTTCCGATGTCATGGAAATGGATGGAATTAAAAAGATTCTATTGATTTAGTTTGGTCCCCTCCGTAAAACATACAGTATGCCTTCGGAATATATAAATATGTCAAAAATTTCAATAACGGCCGGGAAACAGACTACTATTGATTACACCTTATCATTGTTTATATCTTATCCGCTTAAAAATTACTTCCATAAACTAAGTCAAAATATATGAGACAATATCTGAAAAAGTCAATTTTTTGGCAATAAGAAAAAACAAAACAAAATATTTTTAGACCCGGTATTTTAATAGCACGAATCGAAGAACACACATTGTAGATCTAGGAACTGTTGTCTGTAATTCAAACAATTGCTTAATAAGAAAACAATGGCTATTTTAAAAATGGTATAAAAAAAAATCCAGTTCTTTCCTGTTACCAAAGTGAACCAATTTTAAAAAGTTTCTAATGGGAATAAGAAATAAGTTTAAGACACTATTTGTGGTTTACTAGTATATCCTGCAATAGTTTATCAAATGCCAATTATTGATTTTAGCATTTGCAATACAAAAGGTTTAGAAATATACTTAAATATAGTCAGATATGTCCGTAACATGAAAGAGTCTTGAGTAACAGGACAACGGTAACAGGACAGAGTTGGTAACAGAAAGGATTTTTCTGCTTAATTTAAAGTTTAAGAAAAATACATCATTTTAGATTGGTCACAATTGGAAGATAACAGCAAACAATGTCATTTATCTTTTGAAACTGTATTTGCAAGATGAAAAATCTGCCTAGGTAATGAAAAATTCTAAAATAAATTCCTTGCTGTTACTATCTACTATACTAGAATTGCACACTGTTCTCTGCTGTTATCAAAGGGAAAAACCCTATTTATTTATTCAATATACTGTATATTATTTTGAAATTTATTTGATAAGGTGGTGATAACATAAATTAAATTAAATGGTTGGCATATAGTAGATAAACTCTTTGATTCTTTAGTGAAATTGTCTTTAGCATCCTTCCTGTTACTGACGATGGTTATGCTGTTACTTTTTATCAGGTAACATGACAGAACGTAACAGAAAGGAATTACGCGATAGTTTTTGTCCTTTTTATCACATTAAATGTAAGTGCATTTCCTGTGACATATAACATTTAAAAAGATGACATAAAAACACACCTTATGTTGTGGTGCACACTTAAAATTATTCTCAGAAAGTGTAAGAAAAGGCTATAACAGGATAGAATACCATAAAGTATTTTTCTATAAATTCGTACCTTGGATGGGCTTGAATTTTCAAACCTGGCCGCCTTTCCATCTATTTCTTTGTACTAATGCATTCAGAAAATGATGCTCTTCAAAATACATAATGGTAAAATAACTCTTGGTCTTGTAAACGTTTCCACATGTAAAAAGACCTAGTGGTAACAGGAGGGAAATCACCCCTGGGGACAAATTTTTGTTCTCTTAAAATTTGCAAAATTTTATTACATGCTCTAGTTATAATATAAAAAGACAAATTAGGGGCAAGTTTATTATATAATATATCATATATGTGAGAATCGGACGCCTGTTAAATTAATTTGGATATTATTTGAATGATTCAGTTTTCAAAAAAACACAGGGGACAATATGATTTTAGGGAGGGGGGGTGGACATTTAAATTACAATATTTTATTAGAAGAAATACAAGAATTAGTGTTTAATTGGCAGGAGTTGGTGCATTATATAATTTAGTTTATACTGAAACTTGAAATTTTCAAAAAAGATGGTTGAATAAAAAAATAATTGCTGGTGAAGTGGGGGACATGCAAAATCAGATATTGTCTCATATATAGTTGAATTTTGTTCTCGTATAAGAAATAATCGAGAATAGAAATTGTTGAAAGGGGGTCACTATCAGATCATATATAGATATAAGAAAATGTGGTATGAGTGTCAATGAGACAACTCTCCATCCAAGTAACAATTTATAATAAGTAAATCATTATAAGTCAAGGAACGGCCTTCATCGTGGAGCATTAGCTCACAACGAACAGTAAGTTATAAAGGGTCCAAAATATTACTAGTGTAAAATCATTCAAACGGGGAAATTTCAAGATGTGTTTTAAACGATTTAAAACAAATGTAATTATGACTCTGTAATTATGACGTGTTGGGAATGAGCATCTAGATTACTAAATAAGACTTCGTAGTTATTCAATGCAGAGAAATGTCAGAACCTAAGAATATATCAAATCTCCCGCATATTACCGAATGAATCAATTCTTCTGATCAGCCTAATAAATGCTTCATTACATAACTAACCTTCAATGCATTTCTAGTTAAATGTCAGACATCGTTTATAAGAATTTGTTGTAACTAGTTCTAATCAAATGACAAAGACGGTGACCTGTGGATAATAAGATTAAGAGCAAATGTATAAAAAAAGAAAACATCATGAATTTTGCGGATTAGGTGAAAAATAAAAAAATATATCATGTGACGGGTAAGCATCTTATATAAATGCTCTTTTAGAACAACTACTTTTTCAAGATACTGCAGGCCTTTATGATTCAAAAACGATCATAAAATTTGTACTTTAAAATCGTCTCTTTTGAAAAATGTCAACTGAACAATATCTTATAATTTGATATGATAGAATTACTTATGTATCTACTATTATATTCTGTTTACAGTTTGATTCTTATTTTGTTATGTCTAGACAAATTATGTTATTTACCAGTGTAAAGTTTGTAATGTGAAGTGTAGGATATAATAACTGTCTTCAGAGGTTGACAATATTTCGTGATTGATTCTGAGTAGTGTCTAAAACAAAGGGAGAATAAAAATTAGTTCTTATGAAATTGTCTCAAAGGCAAAATAAACAAAATTCTGTGGATTCATTATTTTTCGTGGGATACCAATTTTCGTGGTTTTCGGCGGTACTGGTGAACCACGAATTTAAATGTTTAACGAATCACAAATTTGCTACTGGGTTGCATACAGACCTGGATAACACCACGAAATCAACTATCTACACAAATGTAAGATTTCCTCAATCCACGAAAACTGATACCCACGAAAATAAATGAATCCACTGTACTTAAAAATTTGGTAATAGGTTGTTGACTTAAGGATACAATAAAAAAAAAAAAGTTTAAGAGGACATAGTTTTTACCTCATGCCATCCCTAATCTATGGCAGATTTTAAAAAATCATAATCTATGGCAAGTTTTGTAATTTCCCAATTTATGGCGGATTTTTATTGTTTCCAAATCTATGACAGACTTTTTTTCAAATGAAGAACAATGCAGAAATGCACAAGATTATGTAGAACCATCGTACTTCAGTGTGACGATAGAGGTTCGGTGTACCATCGCGGTTCCGAGTCCTAAATATATATAAGAAATAAATCATGAAAAACTGAAATGTGTGTTAACTCGCAAAAGAATATATCGAGTGAGGATCTCTTATATATAGTTCATTGCAGATAGTTTGGTGTTTTTTTGTTGCATCTCAGTTTTTCCTTTGTTCCTTTGTTTTCCTCTTATAGTTGATATTTTACCCTTCGGTTTTAGCTGTAACCCGAGTATATTTTCTCTAAATCTATTTATCATTTTTGTACAGCGGTATACTTCTACTGCCTTTACATATATCACTCACTGATATACAAATATTAATATAACAACAAACCAAATTATGACATGAACAAATTACAATATAATGATTATTTATACGATAAGATTGAATTCCATGTTATGTATTCATCATCCACACATGCACTTGTCTCAGAAAACAATATATCTATGTTCCTTTACCTAAATTTATTAGAAAATTATTCTCCTCAAACTTGAAAGTATAAATCGTGGTAGTTAAGATATGATCCATATGGTCATGTTATTACGGGCACCTCATTATCGCCCAAGAGAGGTGAAAAAAAACGTTGAGGAAAAAAGAGCAAAATATTGTCTCTATCTTAAATAGATTGGAAAGTGTCGTATTTCTAAAATAAGAAATCAATTTCAAGACTTTTCAAAGCGGGTTTGTACCGGCTGACAAAGTAGCCAAAAATGTGATTGTTGTATGCCGTAAACTACACGGACATTATTAAGAACGAAATTCTAAATTCAAGACCGTACGCTTACTTTACTGTGTGTTGAATAACTAAACTACACACACAAAAAACAGTTAAATATCTTTTCATTTCGGCCTCTTATGAGTGTTCTACAACTCATCTTCTTTTTCCGCGTATGTATACGATATACACGAAGTGATTGGTGATTAAAAACGCATGGCCCGTTTGCAGAATTTCTTTTTAGTGCTTTGTACTAGTCCATTTACTTCTATCAAGGGACTTATCGTTAACATTTGTAATAAAAATATATGGAATAGTGTAATTGATTATTCTCGCTACTCATTCAGACTTCTTTTCTAATGAGAAAGGTAAATATGCTAGATATACTTACTAAAGGTGTGATAGATGATTGAAGCTGTTTATTTTCTCTTTTAGGATATGCATGTACGTTTTGCCAACAAAGTTTATCGACAGGGTGTAGGTTTTCCTATTGGCACTTATTTCGACCCTTTTATAGAAGACTTTCTTATGCACTGTTATGAATCACAGTGTATGACCGAACTCATTAAGGTCCTTCTTAATTTCATTTAAATGATAAATTCACTTACCGTTATTTTGATGATATCTTTTGCATTAAATAATCAAAAAAAATACCTAAAGAAATAAATCAATAATAACTGTCCTTTCCTCAATTTAGATATTTCAGTTTTTACACAGGAAACTCTATACTAAAATTTACGTCAAAAGGGACGAATATCCGTGCCCTATTATTAATTTTCCTTTTTGGGGTAGTGAAGTTCTTTTGGCAGTATCTTATTGTGCTTATATATTAATACTAGTTCTCTATGCCCTTGTTTGTTGTGACGTATTTGATTTTAATGAACGTAATCTGTGTATTGCTGGTAAATTATTTAGTCAGAGATTTCGTTACCACGGTTTACTTAAAACCTTTCCTAAATTCTTCCATAGGTTTAAAGATTTTGTTTTGAAGTGTGGTTGTACCTATAGCAAACCTATTTCAAACTGGATAGCACATTCTAATTTTTACAGTGATGTTGTTTACCGTGAAAGTAAATTTAGAAACAATTATCCTACTAAACATATCGATCCTTTAAATAGACTGTTGGTTTTCCCGTTTGAATGGTTTTACACTAGTAATTTTGGGGCCCTTTAAAGCTTGTTGTTCGGTGTGAGCCAAGGCTCTGTGTTGAAGGCCGTACATTGACCTATAATGGTTGACTTTTTTAAATTATTATTTGAATGGAGAGTTGTCTAATTGGAACTCACTCCACATCTTCCTATACATTATTATTCTTAAAGGTTACTAATTCAATACTGTAATTAGATCTTTGAATTTTGTTTTTATTGGTATTGATATTGATTCTGTTATCGGTAAATTAAAAGCAAACTAAATATTATTGTTATGTACATATGCACATTCATGAATCTACAATCTGTCGATACCTGCATCTTGGCATTGCACAATGTCATTTATCTGACTGTTTATGACGTCTTTACACGAAATCAATTGGAATTTCAATTACGTCCGGGAAACCGACTAATGTGGAGCAGGATCTGCTAAACCTTCTGGAGCACCTGCTATCCTCTGCTGTCTGTTGGTCTTTTTTTCTATTTTAGCCATTGCGTTGTCAGTTTATTCTCTTATAAGTATTATAGTATGCACACATGTGTGCTAATAAAAATAAAATGAACTATAATATTCAAATCTATCATAATTTTATTATAGTACTGAATTACTACTTTGGGTCATAGTACTACACATGTTATTTTAAGTGTTGGCTGATTTTTTTTTTAAATATTTGCCAAGACTGAGAAACTATCAAAATACTATAACCTAACAGTCATGCACTAGCTATTGACAAGATAAAATCTGTGCTAAATATCTAGATAGAACGGGTCAAACAACCTCTTTCTATCTGGGTTTTTGCTTATTGACGGCAAAAATTCAAATCTAACGGACGTTTTTTGAAGAGTATCTTTATTTACAGACGTTCCAATCAGCTCAGTTCCAGCAATTTTGAGTAATATTTGACAATTGACTCTTCGAGGCCACGTTCCATTTGGTGGAGAGAGAATTTTGGATCCGTGTTCCATACAGCCTTCATCTGTAGTATAGAAGGGATCCTTTTTAGTGCTAACCACAAATTGGTATGTCATTGGATCATGTCTATATTGATCTGTTTTTCGAGTTAGAAATGTGTCAACGGCATCAATAGTTCTTGTTTGTCCAATTTGTACTTCTTCATCAATTTCAAAAAGGATATTAAAGAGATCAGAACACAATACGCGTCCGTCCCAGATGTACTTCTTTGTCGGATCGTGTATATTTGAGTCGAATGGTTTTGAAACTTGAATACCATAGTTATAATAACATACTCTTGATGATACTACATTGGGGTTGTGACCATATAAAACAGCTCCTTTCAACACCGAAAGAGATCCATCTGTTGGTATAAAAACCTCCAACGATTGGAACTGCTTTTTAATTGCATGTTGTAATGTGTCGGCCTCTGAAAAACCACCTGCCATCATTATTGCACTTACATCAGAACATCTTTCATGTTTCAATATGGATACTACTTCATCGATGATATTACGTATGGTCTCAGAAAAAAATGTTTCAACTAAAGATCCTGCAATAGATAACTTGTCTCGTTTAAGTCGTACTGTTTCATCAAATCTTGAACTTGCAAGGGCTGTTGGAACGTCTGATTCTTCAATATCAAGGAACAGTTCAATCAAACTTAAAGGCATACGAATGGTTACTGACTCTTTGCCATCAACCTTAAGAATTGTTTTCTTTACTTCAAAATCTCTCAGTAGTTGTAAAAAATCTTCTCCGTTGTTCTTTTTAAACTGTTTTAGGACATTTTTTCCAAAAATTTCATTTAGCATATTAACGAACTGTTTATTTATGCATTCACCACCCCATGGCCCACCGCATTCTCTGTGTATTATTTTGAGCTCGCCGTTTTCTAAAACTTGTTGAGTAGAAATGTCTATGGTACCACCTATAGTATCAAATGAAAAGTTATAATTAATGCATTCATGGATGTGAACAGATTATTGTAAAGAATATTTAGATATACGTAAATTTTAGTCTATTAACGGCTAATGTAATCTTGTCCTTGGTCATATGACCTTTAAAAAATGTATAGAGGTGTTCTTGATCTACAAGGCACATATTTGACGAAAGATTTTAACTTTGCAATATTCTGAACAAAACAAATTCAATTGGAATCTTGTTCTCTTTAGTGGACTTATTAAATCAAAATATGTTTTTTAACTGTGAAGATATTACTCAAAAGAGATTGTCTAGATTAAATATTTCTCCCAATTTTTGTACAATCTTAGGTACCGTGACCTTTACATTTAACTACTGACCCATTATTTTTGATAGTCACGATAAAAAATTTGTCCAAATCTTATAAAGAAAAAAAGAAAAAAAAAGAGTCGTGACCTCGACCTTTGACATTAAAATTGAACGAAATAGTTCTTGTCACATGGTAAATTATCAAATTCCCCAAGATTGTGTTCATTTTTTTTTTAAATTGTCTATTCTTTTCAATTAAACGATCTTTTACTGGCGAAAAACAAATGTTAATGTGCTCTTTACATTATTTTTAAATCTTGAATAATCTTACATTCTTATATAAATGAGGCTGTTAGTTTTCTCGTTTGAATTGTTTTACATTGTCATTTCGGGGCTTTTTATAGTTGACTATGCGGTATGGGCTTTGCTCAGTGTTTAAGGCCTTGTGGTGACCTTTATTTGTTAATTTCTGTGTCATTTGGAGAGTTGTCTCATTGGCAATCATACCACATCTTTTTTTTTTGTATTAAGGCCACACCAATTTGATTCCTTGTTCGACGGACCCGCCCGCACCTATTTTTCTCAAAACAGATTTTTTTTATTTTTTTTTATATTCCCGCTTCCCGCATCCGAAACTGTAATCATGTCCATTTCCCGCACCGTTTTTTTGTAAATATTATAAAAATATATCAACATTTGTTTTTAAAATCACAGTCTAACCTGTATATTACGATTTTAAAAATAAAAGCACACCACCACACTTCTTAAATATCTGTGAGAATATTTGGTTCAGCATGAAACCTATTTATCCAAAGAAGGAGTGCTCTGATATAAATTTATAAAAGCAGAAATATATACCGGAAAAGAACAAAACATTGGTTTCTTTCCCCCATACTTATATTCCCTATCAAAATATGTTCGTTGTTAGAATAAAGAACAGAACTTCTGAAGGATTTGCCTTCAACGGCAATTATATTGTATGCTGGCGAAACAAAACTATCCATCTGTCCTGATTGATTCAGGGGCCTGTCGTTCAGCAGTTATCGTTTATTGATGTTGTTCATTTGTATTTTCCCGTTTGGATATATATAAATTAGATCGTTGGTTTTCCTGTTTGAATTGTGTACGCTAATAATTTTGGGGCCCTGTATAGCTTGTTGTTTGGTCTGTATCAAAGCCCCATGTTAAAGGTCGTACTTTTACCTGTGTTTGTTATTATCAGGTTAAGAACAATCTTCCATCAGACAAGGGGTCATTTTACTGATGTAGAAAAGAAAAGAAAAATACCAAGGATTTGTATAGTTCTTCTATTCAAAACCTTTGAAAGCTTAGACTTTTGTACTCAAAAAGAGGAGAGTAACATCATATTTTATACAATTTTTTCTAAAAGAGGGGTCCACTTATTTTGAATAATATTAAACTGTTAAAGAAAATGTGTTAACATGGTTAAAGTCCATGAATATTACAAAATTCTTTTACATGTTTTGACTATTTAATACGAGATAGATGTATAGTTCTTTGAGAAAATGTGAGCTCTTTTGTACAAACAAATATATTATAACTTACATTAACCACTCATAAAACATGAAAAAAGGGATATTTATAACATTAAGGGGTTGCCCCCAAACTGAATATGACTTAGATGGAGAATTGTCTCATTGTCAGTCACACATATATAGACTAGATTTAAATATTTCTTGGTGAACAGGGAAAAAATACTTCAGAAATTAAAGAAATAACAAAGTACAAGTGATAAATCAAGTTTTAATATTGTCGAAACCTACTATTTTATGTTTACAAAAAAAAAAATATAATCGCTCGCCTTTACTTTTCAAGCTTCGCCTCAAGAATTTGCAAAATAAATATTTTTTTATTTAAATTTTCAAATCGCTCGCTCGCCCCAAATTTTGGAGTCCAAAAATCCGTAGAACAAGAAATTAAATTTTTGTGGCCTAAAGGAACAAGATTTTTTGTTGTGAATCAAAATGTTACATGAACATACAAAATTACAAAATTTAAATAATTTAGAATTTAAACAATACAGTAACGCTATAGAGAGTGTCCCCGATCTGTACTGTACTAACATATGGTTAAAGGCCTATATCACCATGGTCTCAAAGAAGTTGCGTTCGTGGATATTATTTCATTTTACTAAAAAAAATTAATCAAAGTCTCATTACTCCTGCAAGAATTTCGGTACAATATGGTAAAGTACACATGATGGCAAAAAGTAAAATGATAAAAATACTGAATTCAGAGGAAAATCAATTTGGAAAGTCCATAATCACATGGCAAAATCAAATAACAAAACTCATCAAAACGAATGGACAAGAACTGACATATTCCTGACTTGGTACAGACATTTTCAAATGTAAAAAATGGTGAATTTAACCTGATTTTATAGCGCTAACCCTCTCACTTTGATGACAGTCTCATCAAATTCCGTTATATTTACATTGATGTCTAACAAACACACACAATAAATAAAATTGTCAAAATATGGGTACAGCAGTCATCATCGTGTAACAATTTTAAAAGGAACAATTTAACACTACACAAAAAACATCTATCTACAAACACGTTCATTGATTCGCGTGTCTGACGTAAGAACATTTTATACGCCACATATATTTGTCGTTCAATGTACATACAAACAATTTTAAAATTTGAAATAGGCAATGTTATCATACAGGGTTAAAAATTCTAAAGTATGTAAGAATAAATTTCAGAAATAGACCGAGATTTAAAATACTAGTAGTCCAAAAGTTATATAGAATAAATAAGAATCCACAAATAGTTGATTCCACTACGCGATTGAATGATTTTGACGTTTGTGCTTCAATGAATATTTTAATTCATAACAGAAATACAGCTGTATATCATTATGACATAAAATAGAACAATATCATACTGACGGGATCTTTTGAAGTACGAAGTCACGTTATAAGAACCAAAAAAAGCTGAATGTCAAACTTTCTCATTGATGTGTTCAGACGGACAAACAGACAGACAGACAACATACCTCTGCGACGCTACCTGTGGGGGATATTAAAAAAGGTCTAGCTTCAATAATAGTACCTCCAGCATCAACAACAATGAACTTTCGACCCGGATCAAAAGCTTTGAGAATGACAGTACCATTTTCTCCTACTAATTTATCAACAGGAAGAAGGCTTGCGTAAATTGATGCAGCCTCAGGCTCATATACTAGACTAAACTTTTCACCTTTTATACCAGCCTGATAAAGAAAATAATCGTATTACATACAATTCAATATGGTTTTTTTTGGTATGGGTACTGATAAGTATAACTATACATATGTTATTTGTATTTACATTGTTTCATTGGTCAAATATATTCGTTCAGTGTATGTTCACTTGTGTTAATAGGTCGATTGATTGGGTTAAGCAATTTCTATAGTCCATTTTTATTTTAACAACTTTTGACTTCGGAATTAATATTTTTCGACATGTTACTTTTCTGTGGTCGGACATCCTGATACTCAGTCAATCAAAAGCAACGTAAATAAGTAAATTCAATACTGTAATTGGTATAACATCTGTTTATATGCTATCTATATATGACTTATATCATCGAAAAATATTAAATTTACCCAAACATTGTACCGATCAACTATTTGATTTTACTTGTTTCGGCTTTTCATAATTGACCGAGTACAAGAATGCCCTATCACAGAGTTGGTTATCTACCTGTCGAACAAATTGTAGAACACAGAGTCAAAAGTCGGTAAATTGAAAATGGTCTATTGATATTTAATAGAGTGATGTTACACTACTGTTTCAGATAAGAGTGAATGTTTAAATCCGCTGCCATTGTTTGCACCTGTCCTAATTCAGGAATCGAAATATTCAGTAGTTGTCGTTTTTTTATGTGGTTCATAAGTGTTTCTCGTTCCGCGTTTTTATATAGATTAGACCGTTTGTTTTCCCGTTGGAATGGTTTTACACTAGTCATTATTTTGGGGCACTTTGTGGCTTCCTGTTCGATGTGAGCCAAGGTTCCGTGTTGAAGACCGTATTTTGACCTATAATGATTGTGACTTGGATGGAGAGTTGTCTCATTGGCACGCATACCGCACCTTCTTATACCTATGTGTTTAAGATAGATATTTGTCTGCGAGTTTAAGGTTTCTATCGTTGTGTATGCGTTACATACAGGTTGAAAGAGTAAAACTTAAGCTAGAGTGCAGAAACAAAAACGGGAAAGTTTTAAGGGAAAGAAGAACTAATGGTTACAGGTAACTCTTAATTCCTCTGTAGTTTAGAGGCAGTGGCATTCAAAGTAATTCGATAATTCATATACAGTAATTGATGGAGTCCCAAAGATGTGTAAGTCGATGTCTTCATCATATTTCACAAGAAAATAGTCCACATGAAGACACATCACCTAGATTGAATATATTATTCTCCGGGCCGATATGTCTACATGTATATTCTTACTCCCAAATGATGCGTGCTTAACAGAAGAGTAGTTAATACCAATTGAAAAGAAAAACTTTACTATAAAAGGTTTTAAGAGAGATGCAAATAAAATAATACTGGTTTATATCTGAGTTTAAAGATTGGACAATCAATTGTAGTAAAGGATTTGTTCTCCCAAAAAAACATGCCAAATTATGATGAAGGGGACACAAAAAATATTTAATTGACGTTACAAAGCACAAAAAGGGTTTACATATCACATATGCTAATATATAACATACAAAGTGTTTACTTTGATAGGATAGCTGTTACATGATGCACTGGGTAAGGCATACAATTTTAGTGATTGTTTTATTGAACAACAGCGCAATTTTTTTTAGATGTCTTATTGATTGCAGTATTACATTCATACTTCATTTTTGCTTGGAAACTCATGATGTAATCTCATTGTCAAAACTACTGACGATGCTAGCGACTCTTCAAATGAAATTCATTACATTCGTGGATTTTTTTTTATAAATATAAAATAGGTTAAAGTAGTAGTTTTAGAAAATATTCGTAGTCAGAGGAACTGAATTTCCAAGGAAATATTGGAAGCGCCGTTGAAGTATTTCACAAGCATGTAGTTTAAAATTACTGTTTGATATTAAATTTTTAAAACGATGTATTTTGAGTTAATCGAGACAAAAACAGGATAATCAATATATTAAACGTTTTTAAAGACTGCAGTTTAGATTTTCAGTTTCCAGACTTCAGAACTTGTAAGGTGTATTCAATTTTTAAACGGAAGCCTTTAGGAAGAATATAACAAAAATATATACTTCTGAAATTAATAAAAGCCACATGTAAAGCCACATGTACGGTAATAGACGAATTCAGACAGAACTTACACAAATACACTATACCTTTTCAGCAGATTCTCTCATAAACTGTTTTGCGGAATCATTCCAGATTGCTGGTACCGATACTACCCAAAATATGTCGTCTTCAAACGCTCCTAGCTTTCTCCACTGCATTTGCTGAACAAAATGGTCTTTCAAAAATCCAATTGCAGCAGAAAAAACAGCTTTTGCAGATATACTCTTTCTACCAGCATCCAGCAATTCAAAATCTTTTCTTATATCCTATCAACAAATTTCAAAAATTATACGATCTCACGGCTCATGAAGTCAAGAATTTCATAAAAAGATGATGTAAGTTTAATTCAATTTGGGCACAATAAGATAAGAAGTTGGCACATATCGTGTTGTCTCTGTAAAAAAAATATACTTATAACGTCTAAAAGTTAACAACAGAAATGTCAACTATTACTAAATGTCCCTTTGTGCATCGGCGTTTAGAGATTTTAAAAAAGAGTAAGAAGACATTTTTCGTCAGGGTAAATTCTAGGTTTTGTATCTATATTTCTATGTAATGTGAAAATAGTATAAATATTTCTACATGATATAAGAAAAGTACTAACTAGAAAAGATAATTGCTAGTATCTTAGTTTAAAGTCACAATTCCGAATATATTGTTCTATTTTATCTTAATTTACACTTGCAGTTATAGAGCAGCACATCCTAGTAGTACGCCGGGTTTACTGGAGTATATTTTATAATTTAAAATTGGGGGCAGGTATATAAGCTGATATCCGTTGGCTAACCTGTGATCAAACGGGCCAGAAACACCTCATTAAATTGGGGTTGAGTAGACATGGAGGTATATTTTCGAGGGTGTAACTCTAACACAAGAACCTCACATATCTTAAATGAATACAGGAAAATGCTTCTTGTACAACAATAAACGAAGATGTGACGTTTATCTTGTCGTTATCTACATAGATGCTTAAGATCCGAGGTTGCTCATGTAGCGTTGTTTTTATTTTATAATTAATTATAAACAAAACTCTCAGGTTAATAAAAGAAAGCATTATGAAACATACTGGAGTGACGATCGGACAGAAAAGAGTTTAAAAACAATGTCAATGGATACAGATTTTAAAACTCCAAGTCAGTATCGTCAGTCTCTGCATGGAAGCATAAAGGCTAATGTAGTAAGGGAAGACACTTATTAAAGTTTAAAGGTTAAGACATTGTTTAATAAATTAGCTGCGTATATATTGTTTGATGGATTTACAAAAGGATTTAAAGTATGCATGGGTCTGCGTTAATCTTTTAATTGTTTAAACTTGATTTAGGCAAAACAGCATGATAGTCTAACTTAGAAGAAATACATATGAGAGAGATTCGGGCGTGGCCAATAGCTGGCCCCTTTAAAAAGAAACCTTTTTCTTACCTCCGCATATCACCGATAGAGAATGTAGCTAAAAACCATCCTCCGGGTTCTAATCTCACGGATGGCGTATGATACAACATTTAAGTTATCCATTAAGAAGTATTATCAATGGTTGTATTGCCCCCAACTAGTAACTGTACAATACACATTCATTGACAAAGTTCTTGGCACTATTAGTAAACTAAGAAAAGAGGCAGAACTGGCACACATAGATTTAGTCTCGGCATTTAGATTATAATTATTGCACCCTGATGAATTTGTTTTATTGGTTTTTGCTTCCAAAACAACTTTTATTTCCAGAAAGCGCTCCCTATAGGTCGTTCGGCAGCGTGCGCCCTGTTCGAAAATTTGCTTACTTTTAACAGTTCCAACATTCCAACTGACTTCATTTTCAGAAAACGACATATGTAACAAACACAAACTTTTAGCTACTACTTTACAAGCAGAACCAAATACAATGAAAGTCCCAACTATGTACTGGCTTTCGAAGCTACACAAAAAACCTTACAAATATAGATTTGTTTCATCGTCAAGCCATTGTTCACTACTAAATTGTCTATTCTACTTACTAGTATACTTGGTACAATAAAAAACCTGATATTGAATTGTTCAAATATGGCCTTTGAAAATAGTGGAATTAATTACTTTTGGAGTGTCATAAACTCGTTGGAAGTTCTTGATAAAATGCATGCATATATTGGTGATTTTGAATCTGTTCAAAATTTAGATTTTTCTGCCTTACATACCACTTTGCTTCATATTCTATTAAAAAAAAATCACATCCCCAATTGGCCATTTTAAAAGTCAGAAGGCAAGTACATATGTTCAAACTCTTTTAGGTCATTTTTTAGTAGCAATAAACAAAAGAACTATGTCAATTGGACATGCTTTGGTACTTTATATGCGCTTTAATTTTTACTTTATAACATCTTTGTTCGCTTAGGAGATTCTGTATATCGTGAAGTTATTGGAATTCCAAACGGGACTTACTGTGCACCACTTATCGCGGACCTGTTTTTGAATTGTTATGAGTTACAATGTATGACTAAAATTAGCAAAGACCAATCGAAACAACATTTGATACAAAAATTTAACAATACTTTTAGATATTTGGATGATAAATTGGCTCACAATATTGACGACTTCGGTATGTATACTAAAGAAATTTATCCTTTCGAACTGACCTAAATAAGGCTTATACTAACAATAACCACTGCCCTTTCCTTGATCTATATCATCAGCGGGAAGCTTAGTACAAAATTTATGATAAAAGAGATGATTTTTCATTTCCTATCGTTAATTATCCATTTTTAGATGGTGACGTTCCCGTGTCACATTCTAATGGTGTTTATATATCTCAACTCGCTCGTGTATGTAACAACGTATTCGATTTTAGCGAGAGAATTTTATGTATTACTGAAAAATTATTACACCAGGGTTTTCGATATCAGAAACTAGTCAGAACATTTAATAAATTCTATCATCGGTATAAGGAAATAATTCGTAAACATAACTCAACATGCAAACATCTTATACGTTCAGGTATTTATTTCACATCCAATCTTTTATGGTGATATTCTTTACAAAGCAAAAAATGTAAAAAAAGCTTACAAAACCTTTAAACAGACTTTAAGAAGGATATAGTTATGATACTGTTGTCAGGTCATTAAAGATTGCATATGCTGGCTTTAATATTGATTCACTTATAGAGTCTTTGCATCGGAACTAAACACATTTATTTTTTTTAAAAGTTGTTGGCATGACACGGGTTATGTTCTTCTCATATATTTTATGATAGTATGATACTAATCTAACGGGAAGGAATGTGCTTGAAAAAGATATGATGAAATCATAATTTTTCAATCAGTTTAATTGAAGTCAAGAGCTGGCATGTCAGTTAACTGCTAGTAGTCTGTTGTTATTTATGTATTATTGTCATTTATTTATTTTCTTTTGTTACACCTTTTGACATCAGACTCGGACTCATATTGAACTGAATTTTAATGTGCGTATTGTTATGCGTTTACTTTTCTACATTTGCTAGAGGTATAGGAGGGTTGATATCTCATACATTTGCGCCTGTCCCAAGTCAGGAGCCTTTGGCCTTTGTTAGTCTTGTATGATTTTTAATTTTAGTTTCTTGTGCATAATTCGGAGTTAAGTATGACGTCCATTATCACTGTGAAACAGTTTTGATCCAGTATTTACAAGTTGATTAAAATTTCCATATAGACTATTTTTAACCGAATCAAATCAAATATGTAATAAAAAATATCCCTTCATGTGCTACTTTTTGAGTAAAATGAGGTCGAAATTTGTATATTTGCTAAAAACTCGGATTTATGGCCATGTTTTTCCTTTCGAAATTGAGACATAACTTTTTTGTTTTAAAGGATAAACACAAATTGCTTTTTGTTATAGTTTGCAATTTCTGTATTTTATAAGTATCATTAAAAAATATGCAATTTTTATTCAGAAATAACTCATATTTATCAAATGGTCATGAATAGAGGAAAAAAACGTAATTTTTTGCTCCATGATTATCAAAATAAAAAAAATGCGCTATTTACAGTTTTATAAAATTTGAGTCACATAATCTCCTTGCAAAATGAAACAAATTGCCGTTTTAAAAAATTGATATAATCAGTTTAAAAATAGCCTTTATGCAATTTTTAATCAACTTGTAAATACAGGTTCAAAACTGTATCGTATGCCCTTAAAAGAGGGACGAAAGATACCAAAGGGACAGTCAAACTCATAAATCTAAAACAAACTGAAAACGCCATGGCTAAAAATGAAAAAGACAAACAGAAAAACAATAGTACACATGACATAACATAGAAAACTAAAGAATAAATAACACGAACCCCACCAAAAACTCGGGGTGCTCCGGAAGGGTAAGATACATACACAGTCATCTTAACATACACAGTCATCATAGTACCAGAATCTATGACAAACGAGACGATCTTAGTTTTGAAATTATAAATTCCCCCCACCTTAGTAGCAATATACCAACGTCACCTGTATATGGGATATACATTTCCCAGCTTATTCCATATTCAAGAGCTTGCTGCTCTGACACAGACTTTGTAAAACGTCACCAATGTCTGAGCAGAAAGTTGATGAAGGGGTATGTTAACGAACGTCTCGTCCTTTTTCTAAAACAAAGTTCATCGAAGGTACCAAGACCTTGTTGATCAATATTCCGTATTTACTTCACAAGTAATACATGATGGTATTCGTGTATAGATTCTGCGTACTGCCGTTGTTTATCCTCTTAACCACGTGTTATATTGTTCTTTTATTTGTCTTTGTTCAATTATTGATATTTCTTTTACTGTTTCGTCTGTTTTATGTGATATTCATTTGACGTGGCTCGGTATTTATACATCTTGTTAATGTGTTTGTATTATCTTTCATTTTTGCAGGTTTGTTTTGTATATGCGACCTTTTAGTTCTTTTTTTTTTTTTTTTTTTTTTTAGTTCTTATAAAGTGTACTTTTAAAGATCCCGTCATTGTGTTATTGTTGTATTATACGTCATTATGTTAGTGTTCTATAGTGTTGCAATAGCATGAATCGTTCTATATAATAGTGTTCTTATCCCGGGCATAATACAATGCCGTATTTAGCAAAACCTTTTCAACTTTTGATCTTCAGTGCTGTACAGCTTTGTACTTTTTTCACTTTCGATCTTGTATATCTGGGCGTTATGTATTCGGGTTTAGTTTTCTGTAATTAGTTTTTACTTCAGTTTCATTATGTATATCTCTTTCATATTCATTTGTTAAAATTTACTGTTTGCAATAGTGTGAATTGTTTTATATAATATGAATGTTCTTATCCTGGGCATACAAACAATGCCGTATTTGGCAAAACCTTTTCAACTTTTTATCTTCAGTGCTGTACAATGTTGTATTTTTTTCGTCACTGGTGAGTCTCGTGTGGACTAGACGCGTTTTTGGCGTTTTGAATTTTAAACCTGATGCTTTTTGCTATCTATTAATCATGCTTTTCTTTGTCTAATATGTTCTGCTTTTTATTTGTATTGTAGTCCTGTAATATTTTGTTTTCATTCCAATGTTATATTTAACTGTGCCATTAAAGTGCGAGGTTTGGCATGCCTTAAAACCAGGTTCAACCCAGCACTTTTATTCCCCTTTAAAAGTGTCCTGTATCAAGTCAGGAAGATGGCCATTGTTATAATATTGTTCGTGTCTGTGTGTGTGTGTTGCATTTTAACGTTGAGTCGTTTCTGTTTTCTCTTATTTTTGAGATAAGACGTGGCACGGTACTTGTCTATCCCATATTCATGTATTTGGTTTTGATGTTATATTTGTTATTCTCGTGGTGTATTGTCTGTTGCTTGGTCCGTTTCTGTGTGCTGTTGCGTTTCGGTGTTGTGTCGTTGTTCTCCTCTTATATTTAATGCGTTTCCCTCGGTTTTGGTTTGTTGCCCCGATTTTGTTTTTTGTCCATGGATTTATGAGTTTTGAACAGCGGTATACTACTGTTGCCTTTATCTATTATACGTCATTATGTTATTGTTCTATTATAAATTTGACAATACTTGGAACGACAAACGACAAAATTATTTTACTCGCGTAGTGGTTTGAATCATATATGGATTCTTAAAAATTCTAAAGAACTTCTGAATAATTTTAGATCTCGGTCTGTTTCTGAAATTAATTCTTACATACCTTTTGATTTTTTAACCCTGCACACCACCATTCCCAATGTGAAATTATAATTGTTTTGAATATACATTGAACGACAAAATGTCTTCCTATGTGAAGTTTACATTTCATGACGCCAAACACGCGAAACAATAAATGTGGGGGTTTTTTTTTTATCTGATAGCTGCTTTATGTGTTTTTTTGTAAATGTTTGTTTGTTTTAAGATTGTTACACAGTGATTACTGCTGTAACGATATTTTGACTATTATCGTTGTAAAAATAACTGAATTTTGATGAGACCGTCATACTCGTGATAGGTTTAGCGCTATAAAACCAGGTTCGATGCACCATTTGTCTAAATTTGAAAATGCCTGTACCAAGTCAGGAATATGACAGTTCTTGTCCATTCGTTTGATGTGTTAAATCATTTGATTTTGCCATTTTATTAGGGACTTAAATTTCCGTTTTAAATTTTCCTCGGAGTTCAGTATTTTTGTGATTTTACTTTTTAGTATCATCGTAACTATATCCCTTCTTAATAGTTTTGTCTTAATGCCGACATGTTTGTGCTTTATAAAGAACATAACAATATCAAGATTAGTACGAATGATCTCCTTGTACCTGATAAGATTTAGAAAATGTTTGACTGGTTTGTGATATTAAAAACCCTGGTGTAATAATTTTTCAGTATTACATACATTACTTTCGACATATAACACTGTTACAGTGTATGATGTGACCGAAAGTGTACTATAATCTGCTATGAAAAGGTCGTAATTTGTGACAATAAAAAAAACTGAATTCAGTTCTTGTCGTGCGTTGCTGTATGCAATATCGTGTTTACGGAAAATTGATTGAATTGGATTCACATAATTTATAGACATAATCAATACTATAGAAACAAATAAGAACGCGGATTTAGGAAAATGAAACTTTAGA
The DNA here is from genome assembly GCF_036588685.1 of Mytilus trossulus. NCBI lineage: Eukaryota > Metazoa > Mollusca > Bivalvia > Mytilida > Mytilidae > Mytilus > Mytilus trossulus. Next base: position 75,730,730 of record NC_086379.1, read on the forward strand.
GAACAGGGTATACTAAATTAAAAAAATACTTCTCCGGCCATTACAGCACTATACAACTGCATCTTGAATCCTAATAAACAATACCATTGATCTGCTTTATTTGTGTTTAGCAGCTCTTCATATTTGTCCTCGGCTTCAAACCCAAACGAGTGAAATTTTTTATTCGGATCAAAAAGAATAACAGCCGGAAGCTTTGTCTGAACTGGACCGTTTCCATTATTCCATACCGATGTAGAGATATCTAAAGGATTGTTTTTATATTGGTATGCAAATGAGAAAGCGTAACCTGCCCCGGAACTTCCAAAATCAATCGCAACTACAAGTATTTTTGTTTCAGCCATTCAGCCTCGCTGTTTCATATTCTGAATCATATATAACATCATATTATCTTTTAAGCGTAAACGATTTGCACGACCAAGGTAAAAGAATGAGCATGTTTGAAATTATAAGTGCCTTCCCAAGTGTGAGTCTGCAATTTAATATTAAATGTCGTTGATTGCTTTCTGTTATGCTGGTTTTTGTTTTGTTTATTGCTTTATCAAACACTATTGTAAATTTACATTCACATTTTGATGATTTTTAATTATAGTTTCTTTTATGTATTTCGGAGTTTATTATGACATGCATTATCCTTATACTCCGAAATATATAACAGAAGCTAAAATCATGCAAGACTAACAAAGGCCAGAGGCGCCTGACTTGGGACAGGCGCAAAAATGAGTCTGGTTTAGAATAACTAAACTTTATTTTGGACAGTACACAAAACAGCTTTATAGAATTACGAACAGTGTGTTGGTAACACGAAGGGATCAATCCCATAAGAAGTAACGTCACAGGTAAATTTCAAAAAATTGGATATAAATCAGATAAGGTTTCTCATTATAATGTTTACTATTTGCATTTACACCACACGGTTCTTCGCAAACTTCAGCAAGTTTGCACTGCACTTATGTTTTAGGTGTAAAATATTAACAAATCTTACCTTGCAGGAGATAGAAAATGTATTACTAGTCTTCAAACAAGTCCAAGTTAACAGAAGTGAAAAAATTATATAATAAATTGAATAGAAGCTTAATAAGACCTTTCTTTAATTCAGACGTTAGGTGGGGTACACATGTAAGTAGTTGTATTCTTTGGAAAACGTTAAATAAACTGTTGTAAGGACTAAAGATTTCGATTTACAAAATATTCGTGCATTAGTCAAATATTAGAATGAAAAATTACTGAACCATTACACTATATACAAATTGCATAAAACCTTCACAGTACATATTCGATATTCAGACATTATAAATTTAATTAAAATGTTCAGTATGCAATACAGCGGTATTTATACAGTTTTTAAACTATGTTAAAATATGACTCATCGATTTAGAAGACAAGGAAGTGAACAAACAAATAATTTCGGTTGTTAAGAAATACATGTATATCGTTTAAAAAAAAATTGTTATTTGTTTTTACGATTAGAATACGACATTAACTGCTGAACCCAATTTTTAACAATTTTACCCTTTTGGTTTTTTTTGTTTTGATAAAAAATGTCACTTTTTACCAAAATAAAGAGGCTTTTTTATTGACTCCTACTATCAAACCAGTATTTCTTTAATAGTAACAAAAAAGGCACTCAACTTTATTCATGGAGTCAATTTTGTTCAGGCAGTTAATAATGTTAAAAAAAGATAGAAGATAGAATTAAAAACAATGTAATTCAAAATTAAGTTAAAAATTAAGACCAAACAAAAAACGACAGATATCAAAAACAGCTTTCATTGACAAAATAAGATGTTAAAAATTGCTCCCAATTAAGACATTCAAAACAGGTACCATTAGGTACGTTTAGGTTAGATTCGTTTCGGATAAAGAGGATAGCTAGAAGCCTTTAAAGATGTTGTAAAAGGGTATTTTGAATTAGTTATTTTACACAGAAATTTGCTTGCAAGTTGGTTAGATACACTTTTCATGAACATAAAAAATAGTGTACATTTGTCATGGCATTTAAAGTTAAATCTAGTTGTATGTTTACGTGTTCTTTTTATGAAAAGTATATAGCAAAATATACAAAAAGGAATAATAAAGTTTCCCTGATATATACGATTTACATAACAGAGCCAAACAGGAAGCTAGATTGGCTGTATACATCGTCACAACAACAAAAATTGACTAGACGAAATTCACTAGTATAGAAGTGTCATATATATTTTTGGCAAAACGAGGCGAAAGGTACGTTTCAAATATATGTAAAATATATAGAGTAAATTATGTGTACAGAAATATAAATTGAACCCTGAAGCTAAATCCGCAATATCAAAACTATAGTTTTAGTTACCGAAACTTTGATTTATAGTAATTATATGTATAAAGATTTTTCTGTATTTGGTAAGTCATATTTTTAGATGTGCAAACGTTTATACTAGCAAAGTATCCAATCTCATGTTTTCTGATGCCATTTGCTTAGATGCTATTTCACGGATCTCTCAAAAGAGGTGAATGTATTACATGAACTAAATACTTCTTGAATAGCAAATTGCTTATTTATGATACAAATGTCAAGATGTCTGGTGTAGGAGGAGACAGAACTCGATTGAAATTCTCTAAATGTCTTTCAAATAATTGATTTAACATTTACATCACAAAACTTTCTTTGTAAACACTCATTAAATGTCTCATGGTTGTTGGACCTTGATTCGTAAAGGAAACTTGTTTATATTAGTCTTCAAATCAATTCCTGTGAGGTTTCAATCAATATTCACAATATGATTTTTTCATGTCTTATTAAGGGAGCATAAGCTGTCAAACTCATGTTTACCGATTTAAGACAAATTCTCCAATTTTAGTTATGATATATTAAAACAAATACCAAATTATATTTTAAGAGAACAATCGAAACAACCTCGCTATAATGTATTAGCATTTGTAAGCGTCATAATAAAGATTATGATACACTACATCCAACTGTCTGTATTAATGTAGATTGGTAAAAATGAAAAAGGAATGAGATTTGAAAATATTACTTTGAAATAATTTTGTATCATTAACACTATGAACAGAATTTGGAAGAGAAAATATGGATCGTGAATATGTCAGAAAGATAACAATCCAACCAAAGAACAGAAAACATTTCAAGGTCACTAACGAGAACATCCCGCATTGGAGGCTGGCTTAAGCTGACCCCTTAACAATAATGTACACTAGTTGGAATTGTTGTTGATATAATGGAACGTTCTTTTTCACATCACAGTCAAATTTGTATCTGACAATTGATTTGAGGAATTATTTCCTGCTGTTTAATTGATATGACTGTGCATGAAACCCTTTGTTGGAGAAACGAGAGGACAGATTGTTTCACATTGTATTTTGAACAAAGTAAAAGGTAAATGCCACAAATAATACCACATATAAATGTACTTCACAGACACATAAATATAAAAAAGATGATGTTTTATGATTGTGAATGAGAAAAATTCTTCACAAGAGTCCAAATGACACAGAAAGTAACAGCTATAGATCACCGTATGTAAAGTTGGTTTATTATTTCCTTGTTTTGTCTCAATGAAATGACTAAATAAATATTTCCATTATATGTTAATATTTACTAATTAAGATATGCATCTCCTATTTTGTACGATCTATGAATATTTTTATCAACCAAAATTTGAAGATAAAAACATTGATTTGAGAACTGAACGTTTGACTCATAATCATTGTCTGATTAAAAAAAAAATCTTTACAGATATTTGAATACTTAAAACAAAAATTGAGTACCGATCTTCCTCAAAATAAATGTGACCACAAAGATTCTGTGTTCAATAATTTATTTTTCATTTCCAACTTTGTAAGATTTTTCGTGAAACATAAAATTTTGCATTACAAATTAATATATTTCGTTGGATAATCTTTCATGTGTTATTTTTAATAAATTTTATGATAAATTGGAGTTCGAACTTGTGAATTATTACTTTTGTTGACTAGTATTTGATATAAAGTCATGATTATAGCATAAAGGTATTACGTGTACAAAATTGACTCTCCGGTCTTGTTGTTAGTTGTCTTTATTTGTTTGTCCTTCTAAAGCACCTGAAATCCTCGTTGGTTTTTTGAAGGGTTCGTGTTACTTAATCTTTAGATTTCGTTTTTTTGTACAGTTGTCTGTCCGTTTATTTCCATGGAATTGTTAGGTTGTTTGTTTTTACTTATGAATTTTAATATCCGTTTGGTATGTTTCGGGTCTCTTTTGTGAGACTGGCGTCTTGCTTGATTTTGGAAAGATTTAAAGTATATAGTGACGGATTACCGATTGGTAACGATTCAATGCAGAGAAATTTCAGAACCTGAAAATTATGTCAAATCGCCCGTATATTACCGAATAAATTAATGTTTCTGATTATGCCTAATAAATTTACCTAATGCTTCATTGCATAACAAACCATCAATGCGACTCAAGTTAAATGTCAGACATCGTTTATTAGAATTTCTTGTAAATAGTTCTAATCAAACGGCAAAGACAGTGACCTGTGGCTAATATGATTAAGAGTAAATGTCTAAATACAGAAATCATTATGAAGTTGGCGAATAATCAGGTGAAAAAAAGTATAAATAATATTTCGTGTAAACAGCTTGTATACATGCTTTTTTCGAACAATTTAGCAGTTTCATTAAAAAAAATATAGTCAGTATATTGTAGACAACTATGATTTTTACCTGTACTTGTAAAAATGTCGACTGGACAATATTTCATAATTTGATATCATAGAATTATTTTTCCATCTACTAGTGTATTCTTCTCACAGTTTGATTCTTATTATTGTCCAGACAATTTGTGTTACTCACCAATGTAAAATTTTGTCACGAAAATGTCGGATATATAATGATTATCTTAGATGTTGACAATATTTCATGATTGATTCTGATGACATTAATTTTTGGGTAAGAACACAAGGAGAATAAAGATTGGTTCTTATGAAAATATTTCAAGGACAAAATAAAGAAATTACTTGACATTTCATTTTGCGATAAGCATGCTTATATGGTTGTTGACCATATGATACAATCAAATAGGTTAGACAGACTTTTTAACTAGAAGTATAGTTCCAAATCGATTAACGTACATATGACATACGCTTCTGGAATCAAGAACGTATGATGCGCCCTTATTGTGCATATTGATATTGGATATTTCGGAAGCATTTAATGATAAGCAATTAAAATTGCTTTGAAGAAAACATACAAAAAGATATCGCTTTTTTTTTAAAATGAAACAGCTTATTATGTTCATAATTTCAACAATTATGTATAATTTCGACTAAATCATTTCAAGCAATTTTAAGTTAAGGTACAAAATGTGAAATATTTACTAAAATATGACAATCGTATAATTCTGCAGCGACAATTATACCGGAAAAATAAAGATAATCAAAAGGAAAATTTGTTCATCAATCCGTACAATAACGTAAAGTTTGTAGGAAACCACCTCAAGAATACCGGAATTAGTCCGCTATTTGTGAAAAAATGTCTTTAATTGAACAATTAAAGTTTTTTTTAACTCTGGATCAACAATCCGGAAAATTAAAAAAAAACATAAAGAAGCTTTCTTTCATCTATCCGCATGCAAATGTAAAGTTTAGAGGCAATCAATTCAGGAATACTAGATGTTAGTTCGCAATTTGTGAACAATTACCTTTTACTGGTACATATGAAAGTTTGACAACGCCAAAAATAATGGACACATACTCCGAGTTCAACACAGACCATAACTACTAGTAGGGCTACAGCCATCAGAAGACCTTAAAAGTACCACCCACATTTCAAATATAGCCAAGTAAGCAAATTTAACACTTTGCTTTCTTAGACCTATGATTCTTTCTAGAAGACTGCAAGAAAATAGCCCACAAATAGTATATGGAATATGGGGCAATAGCATGGGACACATATACAACAAATAATATCAAAACTAGAAAGAATTCAGCGTAGAGCAGAACATTTAATAACAAGGGATTACAAATCTAGAGATCAAGAATCGATCACCAAAATACTAACCGTACTGAAACTAGAAAACATGCAGTCGAGAAGAACAAGTTTTAAATACTTGTATGTTTTTACTAAGAGGTTAAGAGTTGGTCCCAGCCATCAAACCTTCGATAAAAATACTTTAAAAACACGAACATAGTAAACAATTCGGCTGAGAACAACTCAAATGCAATTGATAAAACAAATTGCGAAATCGATCAATCTAACAAATTATTCTTTAGTCTATACTGATCCATTGGTACCAACTGGAAGAAGATATAGTGTGCGCCAAGTCAATCGAGAGCTTCAAAACAGCTGTCAAATAAAGGTAACAGTAGTATACCGCTGTTCAAAAGTCATAAATCTACTGAGAGATAACAAATCCTAGTTATAAATCCGAGTTTAATACTGGCGTTAAACCGTCAATATGTGTTCTCTGTCCCGTCGAGTTTAAACCAAAATTGGTATCTGCGACATTATGATACAGATCAGATCTACAGAACTAGTTTGAAGGCGCAAACCCTACCATAACCTGGGACGATTATGTGTAGACAGCGAAAATCAAAGTCACCATACTTATTACTGGACAAATACGGTGTATATAGAGACGTCATTTGTGCTAATATAAAGCAATTTGTAAATTATGTTAATTTATAAAAAATTAATTTAGTTTAATGGGAACAAGGAGGGAAATATGCATATTCCTCTTTTCCATCACTGAAGTGTAAGTCAAAATCCTCGTTTGACCCTCTTGAAATTCCAGTGCTGGTAAAGAACTCCTATCACAGTCATAACGAATCCACTAATCATTTCATAAACTTACATAAATAATTTTTCACGTGTCACGTTACATGACTACAGTGACCAAACGACCAATAACACAGATGATAAAAAGTCATTTGGACATATTGTTATCGCAAGTTTTGAGTAGATAAATTACATGACTAACCTTTCAAATATTATTTTGATCTAGACGGTTTTCTTTTCTATTTACCATGGTCATGCTGTTTTTCTTTATACTTCTATTCTTCGTTCATTTACTTTTGATATGCCCAACTGTTTTTATTTGGTGTAGTTTTTTTCTCTTTACAATGGCCAAGCTGTTTTTCTTTAATTCATCTTTTTTTCCGTTTTATTTATAGGTAACTATCTTTCTTTGACTCATTATTATTCCTTTTACATTGTCTAGCTGTCGTTCTTGACTTCTTTTTCTTTTCTTTTACCATTATCCAGCTGTCGTTTCTGTCTATACTCGCCTTTTTTGCCCTTTTCTATCTGACATGGTTTTTTTTCTTTTTGTCATTGTCTATCTGTAGTTCTTTAAATCATGTTTTATCTTTTTTTGCTATACTGCTATAATTTTGTTGCTTTTCTTTAATATGTGTTGTTTTGTCCATCCTGCTTCTAAATAAGAGTTGATCGCATTATTTTGTTATTCCTCATACTTTTAGCGTGTTGTCCCTTTTGATTTGATATTTCGCCAATCCTTTCATAAACATGTCCGATAAAGATTGCCTTGTCCCTTCGATTCGAACAATACTGATGAGAATTATGTAGACGAAACACACGCCTGGCGTATAAAACTATAAGCCTATTCTCTTTGATAAGTTTGTTTACGTCTTTGTATAAAATGCATAAATATTTTTTTATATTATGGCAAAGATATAAAACATTAAATCTTTTTTAGTCTATTTTGAAAGTGTAAAAATAAATGTGTTAGGTGGTAAACTTGTCGAAATGTACTAGTGTATATTCATTTATGTATTTCACTATCCTGATATTCTTGCATTTAATTGTACTGTTCCTGTCATGTAATGTTGTTATTTGGCGGTGTATTTAGCATTGCCATAAGAGCGTGAGGTTTGATTAGGCACAAAATTAGGTTCAACCCACCATTTTTCTCAAATGTCCTGTATCAAGTCTGGAAAATGGCAGTTGTTATCATATAGTTTTTTTTGTATGTTGCACTTCAGTTTTTCTGTTGTTCCGTTGATTCCCTCTTATAGTTGATGTGCTTCTCTCGGTTTTAGTTTGTAACCAAGATTTGTTTTTTCTCGATCGATTTATGACTTTTGAACAGCAATATACTACTGTTGCCTTTATTTAAATAAACTTTTGCTTGAATGGCTTGAATATACTTTGTACAGATAAATGCATAGTATGGATAATCTAGGATTGTAATTGTCCGTCTTTGAATAGCATGCTTCATGTTTTGACTATTATAACAGAACACTTCATTTTCCTTTTCTTCTATTGTGTTTGCATGTCTTCTATTAAATCTGAAACGTCGAACAAATGGTGAATCAGTCTCACCGGGATAAAGACATCCGACAACAAAACAAAAGTTTGCAAGTTTTTAACATTCCATACGTTAAATCAGCAATAAAAACTCCGAAGCATATGGTGAATGAAACCATACTCTATAGACGATACGAATCGGGGCATTGGTTGCATGCAATCAAAAGATCCTTATTATGACCTTCCTTTTCTGCTGGAGAAATACAACATACGCTTATGTTTATATCCAGTATTGTTAGAGACCTTTTTGTAAGTGTCAGTAAGTGTGCCATTTACCCCAGTCATCGATGGTGAACTATTCAACAAGGACCCTTCCGAACAGAACCGATCATGAATCGTCCGTCGAATCCGCTTTAATCCGTTCAGTTGATATGATCATCGGTAATTGTGACATGGATGGGTCATTGTATCTTATGCTAAAATCAACGGCACAAAAGGGTTTTGATTTTGATGACAGGTATACCGAAGTTCCCGTGTGAACATCTTGTGTCATCATTAACAAGTAATTACTTCAATTAAAACTGTTACAGTAAAGCATGTGATGCTAATTATAATGAAAAGGGCGTCAAAAATGACCTTAAGCACAGAATCGTCAAGTTCTTGAAATGGTCACAGATATATTCTTCTTATCACAGAAAGGACAGTTATTATTGTATAAACAATGTTTCTTATTGAATATGACAATGTAATGGAATAGTCTAAGAACCGATTATGGTATTCGACAACAAGTGTTGAGAAACTTATATAGCTAATTCTTGTCATATTTGTCATAACATTTAAAGCGAATTATGAATATACTGTGTTGTGATAAAACATGCAAGGAATTTATCGATTCTGGACTATACGCTTTCAAAGCTGAACCAAAACTTTCGTCGAAACTAATTTCTGACCAAAAAACTTCATACATTTAATGAAAATAATCCATTAGCGAGAATCGACACAGGTTGTCAATGCCATTAAGAGAAAGGAATGTTTCTCCTTTTACTGCATAAGATATCTTTATAATTATGAAATCCGCTAGAGCTTGAATTGCCATACAAATCAACCTGCCAGTTATATAAAGAAAGGTAACTCTTTTGAAAACCAACTGACTTCTTACAACGGCTTTTCATTTCAGAAATCCAAATCCTGACAGTGCAACCTGTGGCCACGAAACAATGAAAATAATAGGTTATTCATTCCGTTGAATGACCGAAGCCTGACATATGCCTCGAAATACACAGAAAAGGAGTAGAATTTTGTTTGAAAAGATTTTGAAAATGCTGAAATTAAGGTCTTATATATATAACAATTCATAACAATGTAATTGATAATAAAGTAATGGTTTTACGTTTGTCATTTCGGGGCCTTTTATAGCTGACTATGCGGTATGTGCTTTGCTTATTGATGAGAGCCAAGTACGGTGTCCTATAGTTGGTAATTTCCGTGTCATTTATTCACTTGCGGAGAGTTGTCTCATTAGCAATCATATCACATCTTCTTTAAAATCAATGCATACAATTAATCAATACAGTACATCCAAACGCATGCAGCCAATAATTCAAACTCATAAGTCGAAAATGAACTGACTACGCTTAGACTAAAAAAGGTGAAAAAGATCATAATTTATTGACCCGTACACAAAACACAACATAGTAAATAATCATGAGCAGCACAAACCAAACCTTAAATCTGTGAAGATCTCATGTACACCGAGAGCGTAAGTAAAGCTTGCTATACTTGATTCCAAACCCATTTTTGAACCATTTGTAAAATTGTACAACAGTATTGTGCGTTTATAATTTTTAATAATAAATATTGATTAAACTAGAATGATAGTGTTTCGATATTTAGTTTGTGTTGACTTTTCCACAGTTTCTATCTTATTCTCGAATGAGAGAACTGCATTTATACTGAGAACAAAAATATGAAAGAAAAAAATATGCTTGATAGCGTAGTTTTTGACTTAATTAATGTAATATAAATAAAGTCACCTTTTAATTTTCTATTTTTTTATCAACTTACCATATGGTCATTAAATCAACATTTCATACTTAAGTTATCGAATGATACATACTGCATCTATTTCATACTTTTTGCATGAACCCCCTATAGTCAGAACCCTGGAAATTACAGAGGCATTGCCATCAATAATAGTCTTGGCAAACTTTTCAATACCATCCTGTATAACAGACTTGATAAATTTTTATCTGATAATAATATCATAAATAAAACTCAAATTGGTTTTTCTAAGAAAGCTCGCACTTTGGATCACATTTTTGTACTAAAATGTCTCATAGAAAAATATGTTAAAAGAGGCAAAGGTAAATTGTATGTTTGCTTTGTAGATTTTCGCAAAGTTAAAAGTAGAAGACAAAATAACTGATTTTTTTAGATATAATGTAAACTGTTTATTAATGATTTGCCAGATATATTATCTAACAATTATGATGATGTCAATTTAAATGATGAAAAGATACCATGTCTACTTTATGCTGATGATCTTGTATTAATATCTGACTCAAACGAAGGGCTTCAGAAGAGACTTGATACTTTGTGCACATTCTGCAAAGATTGGTGTATGGAAATAAATGTGAAGAAAACCAAGATTATAATATTCAATAGGAGTGGTAGACTCCTTAATGAAAATTTCAATGTAGGAAATAATGCTATTGAATGTGTTAAACAATACAAATATCTTGGCATAGTCATCCAAAATACTGGAAACTTTAATGAAGCCAGGAAACAATTATTCCAAAAAGGTCAAAAGGCCAGTTTTAAACTTTATAAAGATTTGAAATCATCTAATCCTCCTATAAAAACTCTTTTGCATTTATTTGATCACTGTATACAGCCAATTGTAACTTATGGTTGTGAAAATTGGGGTGTTATTAACATTACTCCTAAAAGGAAAAATTTGTCCCTTTATGACATATTTAAAGATTGGGAGTTTGAGAAGCTAAATTTAAAATTTTGTAAGTATATTATTGGTGTTACAAAGATGTGCACATATGTAGCAGTCCCGTCTGAATTGGGTAGATATCCTCTTTATATAAATTTTCTAACACATATGTTTATGTATTGGCATAGACTAGAGAATTCTCCATCTGATTTATTGAAAAATGCTTATGCTGAGTTAAAAATGATAGAAAGTAAAGGTCAAACTAGTTCCAAGAATTCATGGCTCTCTAATATCATTTTCTACAGTGAAAAATTGGGTATTGACCTAAATATATGTAAAATTTTAGGAAAAAATAAATTTAAAAACTTATTAAAAAAACAGCTCAAATTAAATTTTCAAAATGATTGGGAGATAATGCGAGATTTTTATTTACAGAATCAAGGCAAATTGGACACTTATTTTTCATTCAAAAGGTCATTTGACTATGAAAATTATTTAGATTTAAAGCACCCACAAAAACATTTGTTAACAAAATACAGACTTAGCAATCACTGTTTAAGAATAGAAACTGGCAGACATGAACGAATTACCAATGTATGTGGTAAATATGAAATATTACCTCGACATGAGAGGATATGTTTATATTGTAATTCAAATTGTATTGAAAATGAAATGCACTTTCTTCTGGAATGCCCTATTTACAATAACCTCAGAAGAGATATCACTGATTATATCAAAAAATACCCCAGTTTAGATAGTTTAAATAGAAATGATCTTTTTTCATGGATCATGATTAATGAAGATAGCAGATTTTTATCTATTTTATGTGCATACCTCGATAAAGGCTTGCAACTAAGAAAATCAGAAAATTAGTAAAATACTCTAAAATATATCAAAATTATCTCCCCTTGACAACTGATCCTTTCTTCATGCATTTGAATTATTATTTTATGTTTCTTTAATCACTCTGTAATGTTTATGTCATGTTGTAATTAATGTTATGCTCTTAATGGGCCCTTTAATTTGGAAAATAAAAATATTGTATTGTATTGTATAGTGATCCGTTTTTCTACAGATTCATTACTCTTTTAATATTTTCGTGATCCGTGATCATAGAAATTTATTTTCTGTGAATCGTGATTGACAAAAAATCAACTCGTGAATCGTGATGAGATCCTTCATCAGGCCCCTCTTATATCTACATACCTTTTTACATAAATTGGTTATTTTGAAAGTGTGTACAGGTATTCATTAACTTCTAAATTAAGAAATTCTTTGGCAAAACTAAGTTTCTCTGTAGAATGTTTTAATTGATTTGAGTAAAATTAGGAAATCCTTAAAATTTGAGATGTTTTATGAGACCAAAATAAGTCTCCTCATAAGAGGTCCCAATCAATTGCATGCCACAGGTTTCACCGCATACAACATCTACCATGAGTAAAGACAGCTTCAAATACGAGTTGAGAATATAAAGGTATTAAAATGTAGGAAACAAAATATAAATATATGATATATAAAATAAATGCATCCAGAATTCCAGATTATAAACTGAGTACATAAATTTATATTGCGATAGGTTTGTGCAATTTGAATAAGTCATCCGGTTAGTAGAAATTATGATTTGCGACAAGGTTATAATGGGAAAAACTATGTACATTCCAAGGTAATAAATAAAATAGTCGAGCTTTAAAATAACTATTCAAATAGAAGCTGTACATATATGCTTTCAACTGGCTTCTTCTATTTACAGTCAATTATTTTAATTCAAAAGCAAACACAAATTCAGCAACAATCTTTTGGTAAACCAGCAGTCAGCGGTCTTAGGTTCATGTATTGCTTTTCTTTTTTTAAAGAAAGCAACTTTTTTTTTTATTTGAAACACTATCTTTCTGCAAAGAAATAATGCAAATAAAATTGAGAATGGAAATGGGGAATGTGTCAAAGAGACAACAACCCGACCAAATAAAAAAACAACAGCAGAAGGTCACTAACAGGTCGTCAATGTACCGAGAAATTCCCGCACCCGGAGGCGTCCTTCAGCTAGCCCCTAAACAAATATATACTAGTTCAGTGATAATGAACGCCATACTAATTTCCAAATTGTACACAAGAAACTAAAATTAAAATAATACAAGACTAACAAAGGCCAGAGGCTCCTGACTTGGGACAGGCGCAAAAATGCGGTGGGGTTAAACATGTTTGTGAGATCTCAACCCTCCCCCTATACCTCTAACCAATGTAGAAAAGTAAACGCATAACAATACGCACATTAAAATTCAGTTCAAGAGAAGTCCGAGTCTGATGTCAGAAGATGTAACCAAAGAAAATAAACAAAATGACAATAATACATAAATAACAACAGACTACTAGCAGTTAACTGACATGCCAGCTCCAGACTTCAATTAAACTGACTGAAAGATTATGATTTCATCATATGAACATCAGGCACAATCCTTCCCGTTAGGGGTTTAGTATTATACCATCATATATGAGAAGAACATAACCCGTGTCATGCCAACAACTGTTTTTAGAATAAATGTGTTCAGTTCCGACGCAAAGACCTTATCAGTGGCTCAATATTAACGCCAAAATATGCAATCTTTAATGACTTGACAACAGTATCGTAATTATATCCCTTCTTAATAAGTCTATTCAAAGGTTTTGTAAGTTTCTGAGGTGAATACTGACACCATTGTGCTTTATAAAGAATATTTCCATAAAAAATGGATGTGAAATACCTGAACGTATAAGAAGTCTGCATGTTGAGCTATATTTACGAATGATGTCTTTATACCGATGATAAAATTTAGTAAATGTGTTGACTGGTTTGTGATATCGAAAACCCTGGTGTTATATTTTTTCAGTAATACATAAATTTCTCTCGTTAAAATCTAAAACATTGTTACATACACGAGCGAATCGTACAAGTTAAGATATATAAACACCGTCAGATGCTGACAAGGGAACGTCACCATCTAAAAACGGATAATTAACGATAGGAAATGAAAAATCATCCCTTTTATCATAAATTTTAGTATTCAGCTTTCCGTTAGTGATATAGATATCAAGATCGAGGAAAGGGCAGTGGTCATTGTTAGTATTAGCTTTATTTAAAGTAAGTTCAGCAGGATAAATTTCATTAATATACATACTGAAGTCGTCATTATTGAGAGCCAAAATATCATCCAAATATCTAAAAGTATTATTAAATTTGTTTATCAGATGTTGTTTTGATGGGTCTTTGCTTATTTTTGTCATAAATTGTAACTCATAACAATACAAAAAGAGGTTCGCAATAAGTGGTGCACAGTTAGTCCCCATTGGAATTCCGATAATCGGACGATATGCGGAATCCCCAAAGCGAACAAAAATGTTATCTAGTAAATATTCAAGGGCATATATAGTATCAAAGCATGTCCAATTAACATAGTTATTTTGTTTATTGCTACTAAAAAATGACCTTAAAGAGTTTGAACATATATATTCACATTCTGATTTTTTGAATGCGCATTTAATCAGGTGTGTGAATTTTTTTCTTAACGAGAATGTGAGGCAATGTGGTATACAGGGTAGAAAAATCAAAACTTTGAACAGATTCAAAATCACCAATATAAGCATGCAATTTATCAAGTACTTCCAACGAGTTCTTGACACTCCAAAAGTAATTTATTCCTTTTATTTCATTTTAAATTTGAGTCAACTTGTACAATGAAAACATTGTAACACTCCTCTTTAGTAAGATGGTGTTTCAAAACTAGAAATTGCAAGAAGATACAAGAATTAATATTACTAAAACTAATAATTGGTTTAAACATACGTTAACCTTTACCTGAACTAACATGGATGGACAGTGTATGGACAAAGGAAAATAACTCTGTCAAATTACTAATACTTTACATAACAAAAACGTGACTGCGAAATCAGACAATTAGCACATCAGCTTACCAAATTCATTTACGAATTCATTCAAAATGCCGGAAAAACGTACATTCAGGCAAACTCTGCAGATGAAAAGAAGTTACATGGGGTATGTTTATATGAATGAAATTTATTGTAGCAATAGTTTATAATTATAATAATAGTTAGTTGCTGTATTTTCAAGCTACACCTTCATTTAATTACAATAACGGTGCATGTAGATACATTTATATATACACTATATGTAATGCTCCTCATTTATTCAAGTAGTAATACATCCTTGGTTTCCTTAAGATTTTTTGGTTGAGCGTTCCTGATGAAGGTATAACTTGATTCAGAAATCAACTTTCGGATACACAAAATTCATAAAGTGCTATTTACACAATAATAATTATAAATAAGTCCGTATAGAGTATCAACGCTGGTATATTATATAGGAGAAAAATCAATAAGTTTGAGATTAAAGCAAATGTGTCAACTAATTCTGATACCATCCGATTGAGGTATTGACAAAATCATAATAAGAATAAAAAAAACATAAACATTTTTCAAGTTACGGTTGAAACAAGTTTTCGCCAAAGATCCGTTAGAATAGTAATATATTTAGTCTTTTCAATATATATATTGATTTAATCTCCAATATAATCCTTAATCTTATAAAAATGTTAGATATGGTATGTTTTTTTCTTGTTTCGAACTTCGTTTGTTCGGGTCCTTTAAAAAAAAACTTTTACACAGAAATGAAATACTAGTACTAGGTATTATTGATTTTGTTTTAAAAAACAGCAAGCTATCCAAGAAGTCCTAGGTTTTCCGCTGGGACGCCAAATTGTGGCCGTCGTGCATGTTTTCATAGCAGAAAACATTATATATGATATGAATTGTGTGCTTTCTTACTTTCTACCGGCATTTTATCACAGTTCTGAAAGTAATGCTTATGATTTAAAAACTATCGAGAATGGGGCAGGGCAATAAATAGGATATCAATAATTCAGCATTAGTTTTTTGAAGATTTTGATGCCATTGGTAGTTCCATCTCGTTGTTCACCCGGGATTATTGAGCTTGTCAAATTCGTCAAACATGTTATTGTTACAAACGAGATCTTTGATCAATATTTGATACGGTCCAGCTGGCAATACATGTTATTGAATCAAATAGGTTAAATTTAAAGAAACATTAATCGAAATCTTTGTTTTTAGTTTTACAAATGTTATTACAATTAGATGGATTAAATATTTGTTGAACTGTACATCGGAATCCTATTTTTGTACTCTCGCACTAGGTGACACTTGCTACCACAAGTAACGTATATTTTTTTTACATTTACATGTTTGCAGTTCATGCATGTTCCTAAGCTTTGCATTATTTTTTTTGTAATATTCTAAAACAATTGTCCTCCCACATTATGCTTACTCCAATTTCTTCAATTTCAATGAGAAAAATTGAATACAGAAAAAAAATGTAATGTATGACATCGACATGCTAATTAAAAGAGACTTAACAGATTTAATAAGCGTGCTTTTTTTTAAGTAATTAAAATCTATTTCAATTACAATTGAACTATTTATATTAATTTTAGAGTTTAATTCTTTATTTACTTTAAACAATACAGTTTATCAGTATAATATGCATAAATATACAGTTTACAAGTTGTATAGCGTTAACATACACATAAATAACAAACGTCAGAAATAACAGTTACATATTATACAGTTTGTGAGTTTCATACTACATATAATAAACATATAGATCTTAAATATTATTCCTGCACTTAAATGCATAGAGTAAGTACTTTCCTAAATTACAGAGTTCCTTAGTGTTTTCATGAACAGAAAGCAATTGTACTAATTTATAAGTTGACGGTCTAGTCCAATAATATTTCTGATAAACTTTTTACGTATATCATTATAATTTGTACATTGTAAAATAAAATGAAATTCATCCTCTACTACATTTTTATCACACACAATACACATTCTACTATTTATACTTATTCCATAAAAACGACCAGTTTCAATGCATAGATTATGTGAGGACAGGCGAATTCTCGTTATCCATTTACGAGCTATTACAGGAATACATTTTTGTAAATAAAATTGTAATTCTACATTTGACACAATAAACTTATATAATCTACACTTTGGTGATGTTTCAAGCGTAAAATGCAACTCTTGTTTAGCTTGATCATATATTCGTTGTTTGGTTAATTGTAAAAATGAACTATCCAAACAAAGTACCCATTGGTTGTCCCAATAATAATTCATACCAAGATCATATAAAATTGTTTTAATACAAGTGGCCCAGTTTTTACATTTATTGCTATTTGCTACTAGTTCTTTGTAACAAGACTTTATAATACAATTTTCACTACCGTGAATTTTAGTCCATAATTTGAGCATCCTAAAATTTCGCTCATATAACAATGGAAATCTTCCTAATTCATAATATACCATTACATTAGAAGTGGATCTCTTGACACCTAGTAATGTTTTACAATAGTCCAAATGAACTTTTTCTACATTTGGTGCTCTATGCACACCCCAAACTTCACAACCATACATTAAAATACTACATACATAAGTGTCAAATAAACTTATAGAAGTAACAGTGTTCAGGTATAAGGATAATGCCTTTTTCCTCATACTAAACATAGCTTTCCTGCCTTGTTCAGCACAGTGGTTTTGAGTAATATAAAATTTACAATTATAATGAAATAACACACCCAGATAACAAAAATGATCTACAATATCTAATGGTTTACCATTATAAATCCATGTCTCAGTAAGACTAATTTTCCCACCTTTACGAAAAACTACTATCTTTGTTTTTTTGGTGTTAACTGAAAGACCCCATTTCTCAGTATAACCAGATAAAGTATTTAACATATTTTGTAAGCCTTGGATTGATTCTGACATCAAAATCATATCATCAGCATACATTAATAAAAAAAAGTGTTATGTCCTGAAATTCAAGTCCACAGTTACCATTGCAGTTAAGATCTGTTATATGCACTTATATCTAATAAACTTGACTAACCTCTTGTTATTAGTCAAACCGTGCGCGTACGGTCCGACCGTATGAGTATTTTGAAAAACTTACGAATACGGTCCAGACCGTACGCGTAAGGTCCAAATACGGTTTGGAACATATATTCAAACGTTTTTGGAAAAAAGGTCTGTCGTCACAAAATACGTGCACCTGAAGATGCAATAATGCTTGTATAAGCAGTCAATCTTTTTTTTCAAGAAATGACCACATGGTATTTTCAAAGAACCATACAGAGCTAAAGACATATAAATCTATACAATATAGCTATTTTACGGGCATTATCCATACATTTAACTTTGATACTGATTAGAAATGATTCATAAGAACAATAACCTTAATACAATGTGTATAAACTCTTTAGATGGGGACGAAGAGTCAATTCACCTCTCCTATATGAAGAGGGATAACTCTAAAATTTCTTTAAGTTTTACTTGTCAATTTAAATAGTAGACTTCGAACCGTACTTGGTATACCTTCACATCTTTTTTCGTCATCCATTGCCTAGTTTGGTAGTCTGAGAACGAAAACTAGCAGTTCCATGAGTTTTTTTTTTAATTCGTTTCTTTCACTTTTACGTAATAGATTTTCCTTTTTCGTGTGTAGTGTACTACTTGTTTGTCTCAATTTTCATCTTTTTTTGTTTTTTTGCAATCATTAGGTTCAAGGACACAGTTATGGATAGATATTTATCGCCCTTTGATTTTCGTTGTCTGATTTGTATACGAATAAAGTCCCTAGTGTAAACAGTGTATAACTTTTTTTCATACCTTTCCCCCAATGAATTCATTTCTTTATATGTCATGCATGAAATATTAAGTAAAGGGATGCAATTTAAAAAAATGTAGGTGCTGAATCTTTTATGTTAAGAAACTGGTCAAAACAGTATTTTTGAAACTGTCAAACTGACTATGATTTTAGACCCCCTTTACATATATTAGTAATTTTAATATAATTTCAAGTTGTCTAAAAGAATTGCACTACGAAACAACAGTGTTCTCGGGCTTTAAAAATATGTTCTTTTAGTTCCTTCTTTTACATTGATAATTCTTGCAATTAAAGAATGAGGTCATTCACCTTTACATAATTCAATAGGTAAACAGGTTCACGATTGCTTTTCTTTTCCAAAAAGAAACGTTAATTAATGTTAATAGACTGGTTGTGCAGGTTCCATCACTTATAAGATGCATTGCTTCTCTTTAATTATAAAAACAAAAATCTTAAAGAAATCCTTTCTTCGTTTCTTGATACTTCTTTTAAAGGATAGGCCATTCACCTTTAGAAAGTTCAAAAGGTAATCAGGTTCACGATTGCTTTTCTTTTTAAAAAGAAACGTCAGTAGACTGGTTCCCGGTTTATTTTCGTCTTCTTATGTATTCTTCACAAGATCAGGAACAGTTGACTTGTTTACAAAACGAAAATTCTACTGTGGTGTCTTTGTCCGTAACGTTTATCTTGCAGAAATGGTCATTAATTAGCATCTGAATTTGTTTTTATATCTCTTCAAAATGCCGGAAAAACAGACTTTCAAACAAACTCTTCAAATGAAAAGAAATTACATGGGGTAAGTGATACATGTATCATACATGTGACTTACATAATATCATACATGTACATAAGTTATGGATTTGGTCTAGACTATAATTTGAAATTCTACATCTTGTAAAAATTATTGTATTAATGATGAAATGATATTTTTACTTGTTCATTTTTATGGGCATATATAATTGTTTTAAAGAAATAGATATACACTTTCTCTTCTGAAACATAGTTAACAACTGTTAAAAATGAGGATTATAATTATAGTAATATAATATATATACTGCTTATCTCTAATCATGGCTGACCCTGCATACAACAATCACTTTTCCATTCTGGCATCAGATATTTTGCTTCATGACCTCATTTAAGGGAACCTGTGTGATATCCAGTAATGGCAGACAAATAGCGTATCTTTACCCTTCGGTGCTTACATGTACGAACATATCTAGCAAATTAATTCACACTAAATATATTAGCAATTGGTATGCTAGCCAAATTAAAGCTTCTGATGGAAAACTGTTTAATTATGTGAAATTTAAGAAGATTTTGGTTATCTTTCTTTAATTAAGGACTTTGATTTAAGAAGATCTATATGCAAATTACGTATTTCTGCTCATAAGCTTCAAATTGAAGTTGGACGTTTTTCAAATATTCCACGAAATGAAAGAATTTGCAAAAAATGCTCCTCTGGCTGTGTTGAAGATAAAATCCATTTTTTAACTAACTGTGAAAATTTTAAATCAGATAGAGATGCTCTCTTTGACTTTGTTTGCCAAAGAATTCCAAATTTTTCTATACTGGATAATCAGCATAAATTTATTTATTTATTAAACTGTGAAGACAATCAGGTCCTTAATGCTGTTGGTAAATTTATTAAAATGAATATGAGTTAGTAATTGTATTGTTACTGTATGTAAAATAATGTTTGTATCTATGTATCTATCAAATTAATATTCTTTTTCCTTATTCATGTATGCTCTGTATGCCCCTTGTGGGCCCTTAATTGGAAATAGAGTATGTTCTGTACAAGCACTTTAATTAATTTTCTTTGGTTTTATCCCTTTAGAATCTTATATGATGTGCAAGCAGGGGCATCATCTGTGTCCCATGGCCACATCTCCATTTATTTTTTTCTATTTTATCATGTTGAATGAAATTATTAGAAAGGAATTAAATTTCCACTTCTCATTCTTGGGCTTTTTATGGCCTAAAATGAAGAGTCCATGATCTTGCCTTCAAAATTCTAACTGAGAACCCTGATTATCTAATCATATATGAAATCTGTGCATATGTATCTCACATCTCATTATATTGATGTGTATCCCTGATAATCTATTGCAGAAGAGCATGTAAACTACATTTTGAAAGTGCCCCTTTGAAGATTGTTCAAGCTTCCAGACAGTACATGTATGATGACACTGGCAATGAGTATCTAGATTGTATTGGTAATATTTCTCATGGTAAGCTATATAGACAGTACATGTATTTCTCATGGTAAGAATATAAGTTACGTAGACAGCACCAAATGTATACATGTGGTATCTCTCATGGTAAGTATTGAACAACATACAATACTTTTCCTTTATTATGAGGTAATGGCAGTATTTCTAATTATGGTATATTTTATTATATAAAAGGTAGTATTTTCAATACATAATAGGTATTATGATGTATTATAAATGGAAGTATTTCATAAGTTTAGACCATATAAAGTATTACATTGTATGATGTAATGGATAAGAACTAAATCCTAATTGTATCTATAGAATATTCATATTTAGCAGCTTTGGTTTCTATACAATATTTTTTATATACGGGAGATAATTTAACAGGCTATTATTTGAACTTGGAAATATTTTTAATTATGGAATTTGCTTGATTTCTTATTATTGATTATTTTAATAGATTCCATGTTTATTCTGTACTGAAATTTTCTGTGCTGCGCACAACACTTTCTAATACAAAGAAAATAGTCTAATTTCAATAGAATATACTGTGCCGCTCACAACACTATCTAACCAAAATACATTGTATGGAAAGTGTTATTTAAAACCATTATAATACAAAATAAACATGAAATTTATTATAAATTTTAAACACAAGAAATCAAGCAAATTTCATAATTAAAAATAATTCCAAGTTCAAATAATAGCTTGTTATTTGTTAATTCCAGTTTTATTTGAATGACCTGAGATTGTTTCCAAATATATCTGGTTTTATATACTTTTATATTAATAAAGTACAAAAATAGCTACTTCTGGTTTACTCAAAGTCTCTTCAGGTTGTTTTTTTCAAGGTTAAATGGTTTGAAACCTATAAATGCTAAAAGTCCCATGGCTTTATCATGTTTAAAATTAGGTAAAAGCAAAGGTCAAAAGCTAGATTGTCAAATTAACCTATAACCTTAAGCTTAATTTCAAGGTCATCAACCAAGGACCTGAAATCAAAAGACCCTAAATCTGAATTATATTTTTAAATAAAAGAGGGGAGAAAACTCTTATATAATGTAAGCATACCCTTTAAACCAATATGTATGTGTTACAACCTGTCGCAAATAATAATTAAGTTAAAATATGTTGTCGATATCTTATATCGTGTTTGAAAAGAGATGAAAATAAGCCAAAACCCAAATTTAGAAATGACTTTGACCTTGACCCTATTTTCTTCATTTCAAATCAAAAGACCCTAGGTCTCTATCACTTATATTTTACCAATTACATTTACATTTTACTTATTTTGAATATAGAAGGGGAAATAACACTCACGTGGAGTTTATGATATGAGCTAAACATGTATCAGTCATACAAGCAAAGGAGCTCAAACATTCATTTATTATTTAGAGCAGCAGATTTTATAAATTCCACAGAAGTAGAATTTATAAGTTCATTATGCCTCACCGTAGTGGAGAGGGGCATTTAGTTTTAACCTTTTCCATCTGTAAATACATTCCAAAGTTGGTTTCATTCTCTAACTTAAGTTTGCCTAATCCAGATGTTATGAAACTTAATATACACAATGCTCGTTACCATAAAGCACAGATCAAGTTTGAATTTTAGTGGCATAACTAAGAGTTATCCCTATTTATAAAGGAAAAAAATGCTGAATTTTTAGTTTTAGTTCTCTAACTTAAGTTTGCATCAACCAAACTATACACAAAACATATTTCCACAAAACTCTGACAAGTACAAATTTGGGTAGTGTCAACTTTATGATATGCAAGTGGGGGCATCATCTATGTCTCATGGACACATTCCCTATTTATTTTAAAATGAATAATATACGAAATCAAAAATGTGATAATTTGGAAAACTGTGCATTATGATGAAGACTTTGGAGGGCTGATCGTTAATAAATATATGCACCTTTGTTGATTTTAAATTTTGTTGTTACTATATTCATGATATTATTGTTAACAGTATTGTGCAATAAGTATTTACTCTTTTCGTTTCTCTTATACAGTAGGTCATTGTCATCCACACGTGACGAGGGCTGGCCAGGACCAATTAGGCACACTGGTTGCATCTACTGGTTACCTAAATGAAAAATCTGTTGAATATGCCAAACGAATGATTGAAACATTACCAGAAAAATTGTGTGTTTGTTTCATGGTAAACTCGGGGTGAGTTATAAGTAATATTTTCCATATACTACTGCTTAACATCTTAAGTGTGTAAATAAAAAAAAACATCCTGGTAAAATGTTATACTTATACCCTTACAATACTCACTTCAGATATTTCGATTTGTTATTTCCAAGCTTATAATACATGTATGAATAAAAGGAGAAAATATGAATACATCAGTAACACAGCAAACCAACAACACAAATGAAATTACTAAAAGGCTACAACAATGTAAAACTGTAAATTCACAAATTGATACATGTATTTATTATTGTGATTTTTAAAGAAAGGACAAAAATGCCAGATTTATTATTGGGAATTTAGGAAAACCTTGCAATAATTTATGAATTAATCAACAGTATTTTAAAATAATATTAAACTAAAGGTGATTCTTGATGTAGGCTTCAAGGAGCCTCTGGTTTAGGACTTATGATTTCTCAGTTTACATAAAAGGTTGATATACAGATAAATGGAAAATGCAGGATTGGTTAATATAATGTTATACTGAGGCAATCTTGTAAACAATCCTTTCTTTAATATTAACAAAAGAAGAAAACAACATGCCATTATAGATCTTAGTAATAATGAGTCAGAACAAATTTCAATAATAAGCTGCTTGTGTTTCCTTAGTAACATTCTTTTCAAAAATATTTCACAGTTTCTTGTAATAAACACGTAATGATGTAATAACTTTATAAAATCAATAATATCATAGCATAACATCTGACTAATAACTATGGTGACTGCTAAGCTTCAGAAATTAATGTCACACTGTACATTCTTTATCATAGTCTGATTTAATTAAACAGAGGTTTCAATTTCTATTGACAATATTTCTCTTAGATATAAGTTCCTCGATTTTCAATTCAGACTTTTAAATACTACTTAATTTTTTATAGAAAAAGAGTGTTGAAAAATATTTTTTGTTGTTGACCTTGACCAAAATACCATCATCATCTGATCAAATGGCGACCATTGTTTTTTCGCAGTTTTAAGTTTTTTCAAAATCTTTGGCATCACTTTATTATGTTTACAACTTGAACCATCATCTTTCTATTGAAAGAGAATTATTATTTAGAGACATATGATACAGTAGCAAGCACAAATTAAAATGCAGCCTTTGATATTTAACAAGTTGCTAACGCAAGATTTATAGAGATAACATTCAAAATTTGCAGAAATTTTAATAATTTCCTTCCATAAGTATTTTAAAAAAATAATGAAAAATAAATGCAAGATCTTTTCTGTATCATATGCCCTTTAGGGTATGTTATTTTGAAATTTTATTCCAATATGCCCTAATATTCCAGTATGTTAAAAACTGATGTATAGTTAAAATTGTATGTTATATGTTTTAGATCTGAAGCCAATGATTTAGCAGTAAGGTTGTGTCGATCATATACTGGACATCACGATGTTATGGTTATTGATCAGTAAGTAGAATCTAGAAAACATCATTAAGTGGAGTTGGGTGGTAGAAATGTAATATTTGTTGTCATTGAAATAGTGGTAATTTTATAATCATATATTTCATAAATAAAGACATTTAAAAAGCAAGTTAAAACAGAATGAAAGAAGTAAAAACTTCTACACCTGCAAGATAGCAAACTTGTCATAAATTACTCACCAACTGTTAGATTTCTACTTTATCAACTGAAATCTTTAATACCTTCTATTTTGTAAACAAAATTCAAGCTTGACAATGAAAATAAAACTTTATGAATTTGTTGCATCACAAGCATATGTATTAATAGAAAGAAAGGGAGTTAACTCCAATGAGAAAATTACTAAGTATATAAATTATATTATTACTCTACCTAGCAGTCAATTGTCACTTTTGAATTATGCTCAGGAATGACAGGAATATTCAAGTATGTTCACAATAGATTTTTTTTGTAGTGCCTTCCATGGTAATGTCTCTGTGATAGCTGATCTCAGTCCATTTAAATGGCAGAAATTAGGGATGGAGAAGAAAGATTGGGTCCATGTTGTATGTATAAAAATTTAACATATAAAATGCTAAATATTAAAATGCTCTAAATGTTGTTTTTTTCGTCATGAATTTTTAAGATGTGTTTATTTTTCCCTTCATGTCCTGGGCAGACTCCTCTGAAACCATACAATGTTGGAAGTATTTGTGATATGAATGTATTAATGTAGTGTTTTGTTGTCTCTGAATTTGTCTTTTAAAACAAACTATTTATGCACAGGTTATTTTAAAGTGAGCACCAAAAATATTACAGTCATTTCTTATAATTTAAATCTAAATTCCATTTTAAGGTGGTACCTAACACTACAGGGAGATAACTCTGTAAAATCATCTAAACGTTAAATATACCCCCGCTTTCAAAAAAGGGGGGTATACTGTTTTACCTCTGTCTGTCAGTAGGTCCGTCAGTCAGTCCGTCCCATGAAACTTTCGTCGCATTTTTCTCAGGAACTACAATACAAGGATTTCTGAAATTTGGTTTCAGGGTTTATCTAAGTCAGCTATACCGTGTGATGCGTTTTCAGATTGATCACTTGACAACTTCCTGTTTACTGAGCACTTGTATGATTTAACACATGATAGCCAAGTTGAAAATTTTCGTCATATTTTTCTCAGGAACCACAATACAAGGATTTCTGAAATTTGGTTTCAGGATTTATATAAGTCAGCTATACCGTGTGATGCATTTTCAGATTCATCACTCGACAACTTCCTGTTTACCGAACACTTGCATATTTTTACACTATTAATATTATCCACTTGCGGCGGGGTTATCATCAGTGAGCAGTAGCTCGCAGTTTCACTTGCTACATCATGCTGTTAAGAGAATATTAAGCTTCTCAATAATCAAAATTAGTGTTGGTCAAACCGCTATATAACCAGTGTAATATTTCTGATCAAATTGTTGGTTCAAAATTTTTGAAAGTTTAATATTTTTTGTCAAAGGGAAATACTTAGTCAAAATTTTATGAAAATTAAACGAGGCAAATTAATTTTAGTGAAGGTGTTGGGTACCACCTTAATCCCAAGTAAACCATGAAAAACTTTGATGACGTCACAGTCACATGACTGAATTATGTCTATGAGCTGATAAACAAAACACCGTCAGCCAATCAGAAGACATGTTACATCCAAAATTAAATTATTTAAATCTATATATCTTAACAGGTACCATTTCCTGATACCTACAGAGGTAAATACAGAGAGGACTCTGTTAATCCTGGTTTGTTGTATGCTAATGAAGCCAGAAGTATCATACAATCTGCACATGAAAAAAAGAGAAAAGTAAGCATAAATTAACTTTATTTGAAATCAAATCAAATACTGTACATTCAGAAATTATTGTGTGCATATATTATTGGGATTTTGTCATTTTAGACTTAAATGCAATTTTAATTTTTACGATTTTGAGAAAAATCCTGTTAAATTCATATAAAATATTTCAAAATCCGAGTTTAAATTATTGCCTTTACAACTCAGTCGCATTTTTCGCAATAATAAAAACCTCGCAACAATTTCTGAATTTACAGTAGTAATTTGTGAGTTTGTGTAGTTGTTTTGGACCAAGGACTTAAAGCATATTAATAGGAATCAACAGAGGATCAGTCACTTACCTTACTATCTGTATAAGCAATAGTTACCTGACCTTATTTACCTGAGCAAATATACATGGTTCACAAAAATTTAAACTAGGTTTTCTGATTATTAATTTGGTTAAGTAAGGCTGATTAGCTGGTGTACATATCTAAGCTATTTGATGCAACTGCTTTAGAATCTAGCTGATCCTTTACAAATTTTGGTATGTTCTTTCTCATGGCTGCATGTATACCTTTGAAGTTCAATTATGACAATTTTCATCATGTAGTACAGGAGTTCTGGTTCTTGATTGAATGTAAAACCATGCTTAATGCAGTTTACCTATGATAACTTCAAATCTACCATTATTTAACAGTTTTTACTTACTTACATGCCACTATTTTGGATTGTCTTATGATGTTTTAATTTTATAAGATTCTTATTTCAATATTGATTTCTTATTTTTTAACCACCTCAGTGTAAGCACAGTAGCATGCTCAGAGCATGAGAGGTTGTAGGTTTAATCTTGATCCGGCTCATATTACAGACTTTGAATTAACTACTTCTCACCCAAGCAAACAGCTTTTAGGGGTAAGATCTAAGGCTTGTAAGATTGGGAGTCTGAATGTCTTTCTGTAGACTGCTTCTGTGTAAACTAGCACATTAAAATTGGACT